>NW_015549647.1:1211213-1220738 GCF_001515605.1 Sinocyclocheilus anshuiensis
TTTGATTAACTTTTTTGATCCACTTCAAATGTTGACTACTATATACTCAATAAGGATCAAACTTTAAGAATATCAGATGTATTTTTGTCTTCTTTTCTAAATATATTTGTATGCATCAATATACTATATAGCCATAAATTGCAAATGCATATATTGTTGAATATTGAAAAATATAAGCACTAGTTTACCATATGTAATATATCGCATTATATTTTGCAGTATATTCCCATATATTTTTTTTTACGTGAGGGATTGTATAAGGAAACAGTTAATACATATATTTAAGCCACAATGTATGTCTGTTGTATAGAGGTCCCAGGTCACTTTATTCATCCTCTTGTGTTCTCTTAGGAGCCTGAAAACAATGGCGGTGCATCACTTGCATAGGCTGGAACTGGACATTTCACCAGCTGAACTGAAAACCCGCTCACTTAACACGTTTAACTCTGAGAAATTCAGTTGCTAAATACAAAAAGAAGAGGAAAGAAGGGAATAAGTGGCACTTAGATAAAACCGTATAAATCCATAAATAAAAAGATGTTATCTTCAGTGAGAGAGCAGACTGTTTGAATTTCCGTTTTCAACCAGCAGAGCAGAAAAGAGGCACGTCCATTATTTCTCCTGCAGAGAATTTTAATGGAATCGCGTCCCCATGTGCAAGGCTGTTTAACTGTTCATAAAAAATTATATTTTTTCCCTCACTAGTGTTGAAATATTTATTTTTTCTACAAGGTTCTAAGTGAGATATTCCAATTAAAGCATTCCAAGCATGCAAAGTTTATCATTATGAATTCTACGAGACCTATGATCATAAAAACAGGTTCAACAGTATAATTATGGCTTTTTTCATTTAAAATTAGTTATTGAACCAGACATAAAAAAATAGTGTTCAGAGCTGTATTCTTGCCTTACCCACAAGTCATTATGATAAGCCAACAATGATGATTTAAATTTTGAGCCATTTGATTTGATTTTGTGGGAAATTTCCTTCATCTGTCCTTGTGTCTTTATGTCACGTCCATAAACAGGTTCAGTGACTATTGTGGCAGATATGCTACTTACTCGCTCAGAATTTTTCAGAAACTTTGTTTCTTCAGATATTTAGGAGTTTCTTCTTATGATCCATGATCTTCATGTAGTTACTCAGATCTGCTCTAATACTGTATAATAGCAGGCAACCATGACTTTACCTCAATCCATTACATTCATCCATGCAGAAGAATGTATAAATTTTCCTCTGCAAGTAACTTGTGATTTTTGTTTCTTCCACAGATGACCACAAAGGTTCTGAAATTTATATGTAAATTAGACTCATCTGAGGCTTGTTACCATCTCTTTTGTTAACTCAGTTTGCTCTTTTGGTTCAATCAGCATTAATTTTATTATTGGCAGAAAGCAGGTGAAGAGAATTTCATTTTAAGACAGATCTGTGTATTTTTTCTAATGGTCATGGCAGCTCATCTGGTGATCAAATGAGAGATGAATTATAACCAGAAGTGTAGTGTCACTGAGCACACTTTCGTAATTTTAAAAAGCTTGGATTTCAGTGGCGGAGCAATGTTTACCCTCGCAAAATAAGTACTGTAGAGGTAACAGGGTACAATAGTCCATTTTCCACAAGCAGGTCCAATAGACTCAGACCTTGAACCACGAAGTGCAAGGGGAGGCTGACAGAAACCTAGCTAGATCACAAAACAGGACAGAAGCAGACGTTTGGTCTGTACATACAGAACTTAAAGTGACAGTAATTTATTAATTTGTGTCAGTATTACACAACAAGCAAACAGGTATTTATCATTATTTCTCAAAGAGAACACGTACTTATTCAGTTGCATCTGCTTTTTTTTTTTCTTTTTTTTATAATAATAAAAATAATAATAATAATAATTCATTATTTGAGCCCAATTGGATATGAATATTAAGAAGTAAGATCAGGGGCTGGATTCACAAAAATCTGTTTAAGAAAAAGTTAAGACATTTCTTAAGATAAATTTCAAAAAGTTAATTTTTTCCTAAGAAGAAAATGTCAGTCTTTGGCGTTATGTGATTGAATTAATAGAGGTTCTTCCTGAATACTCACTGATGAACTCAATGAAAAACACACCAAAGACCATCTCTTTCCACTGCCTGCAGATTGCCGTAATAATATTTTTAATCGCAACTAATTTGATAGGTGTTCAGCCCTATTAAGACGATGGTTAGAATAAGTAGCCTTTTAATATATTTCTGCCTCATACTGTGATAAATCCCCATTGGATCACAACTAGATGATATTTCAGACACTCACGGGTATCTGAAACTAAGTTCTGAACTGAAAATGGTTTTAAATGTCTTAAATATTGTGGTTAGCTGGTAGCCTGAGATGAAAACATGACAAATGAGCAACAGCGCTGACCGTAGCCAACTAGTCAACTTTAATGCTCTGCCATGACGCTTTAAGCTTGACGTTGACTAGTCAGTGGTCCTGCAGAGGCCACAACAGGATAAGAAATCTTTGACGTCCACATTTAAGGCCTGTTCACACCAAGGACGATAACTATACCGATAAAGATAACTATATTAGTGTCCACACCAGCGGACAATATTGTCTGTTTATTCTAAGCGCACACTCGTCTGCCGCTTTAAATTCTCGAGTTCCTTATAGCAGGATTGATTCTGATTGGGTGTCAATGTTTTTATCGTTCATCAGCTGGTAAAAAGTCATTCTGAAAGTGATTCCAACTATATAATTTCTCTGTGCCTTTATCGTTGTAGCTGGTGTGGACTCTGCTTTTCTTTAATGTTCAGAATGATTTTTAGAACTATATCTTTATCGTTATCTTTAGTTATCGTCCTTGGTGTGAACAGGCCTTTACACTCCATTTCCAAACATTTAAAATGACAAATAAATGCATACTCCGAAAGCGCTCCAAAAGACACGTGTGATACCGTCTGTATGCTCGAAACTGAATGGGAAAATGCACAGCTTATTGTACAGGTAAGTTAATCGGCATTCTAATCTAATGCACTGCTGCACTGTAACGCACACACATAGGCTACAGACAGTAGCTCGTACATCACGCACAGATCGCACGCACACAGAATCATTCACTAATAGCGACTTTAATAATTGACTTTTAAAAATCTGAAGTTGTTCAACCCCTACCGTGTCCTGACTTATATAAACCTTTGTTCATGATCACTCCTCAAGCCCCAGTTGGCCTGCTTTGGACCAAGGTATTTGGCAGGCCAAAAACCCCTAGCTGATGGCCCCAAGGACACCCGTTGGAGGCCCGATCAAGCCCTGGAAGTGACAGTGGATAGTATACAAGACTTGCCCTGGCACACACTAGCACGCTTGCTTTTGGCCTGACGGTGGAAATGCAGTTAATGATGTTACCACTTGATAATACTGTGGTGCTCTAATATATACTCTCATATATACTTCCTAGAATGCCATTGTCTATCCTATCATGTCTAAAAATCCATGGTAGTACCATGATAAACTTTGGCACTTTTTGTCTAATAGTTCCACTAAAGTATGCTGAATCACAGTAGTTTGCTGTGTCTAGCACAACATAGCAATCAAAACCAATGTGCAAGATTTGAACTTGCATGTATATTGCATTGAGCACAGATTTTGTGGTGTATTTGTGCTGTTATTTGCATCATTTGCATAATTCGTTTAGTGAATCTGGTGCTACATCAACACTTGCAAATAAATAATCCTATCTGCAGGTGCAATTCATTCTTACTCTACTATTCCTTAAACAAGTTTATGAAAGATGCCAAAAACTAATATAAATCAGCCCAAAAGATGAAATTGCAGTTACCCAAAAGCATCTAATCCTAAAGTTAGCTTGTTACAATCAAAGCCCCATTAACGCTGATTATCCAGCACGCTAATGCAAACAGCGTCTCTCTATACGAAAGGAATAACCTCTGCTGAACAGCCCATTCACAAACACACAAGCAGACCTGGAACATCTGTAATACCACACTTAGTGAGGTCTAAACAAATATTAGTGCGCAAACCAAACATAACTATGGCATAAATATTATTTGCACTGCAAAGCAATTAGATAGGTTTCATAGATTTCATTAGAAATCATTACTGGTCTTAACCATGAGTACAAACAAGGCAAAAGGCAAAAAAATTCTCTCTCCATCTTTATCTTTTCCTCTCTTATATTATCCAGACGAGACCTACAGTATCATTGGGGGAAGATGTGATCTGATTTTTATGTGTGTAAGTCTGTGAGTGAGGGAGAAAGCAAGTCGGTTTTGGGGAACAGACTTCCCTCTCGAAGATCAAAGCATGTTCAGAGATGGGTAGGAGGTAGTGCAGATAGGTTATGACCTATCAAAGTGATTTCTACTCACGGCTAAGTGCTGTTGAGTTCTCATTTAAAGTGGATGAACTCAGAGCCACTATAATAACACTGAAGTGATGAACTTCACAAGAAATCTTAATCATCTGTGAATGCTCTGATGCATTGTGATGCATGTTTTTTTTTTGTTTTTGTTTTTTTTGCAAACTACAAGATTTAGGCCAAGCGGTCAAAGTTTGCCTGGTTAGCAGTTCTACCTGTCTGTCTGCCTGTCTAGCCTGTCTATCTATTGGCCTAGATAACTGCCTGTAGATAGATATCCATAATAGATATCCATTGGCCTACCTATCTATCTACCAGTCTGTCTGTCCATCCGTCCATCCTAGATAGATAGATAGATAGATATTAGTTACCTGTCTATTTTTCCATCTATCTGTCTATCTGTCCATCCATCCATCTAGTTACCTGTCTGTCTATCTATCTATCTATCTACATATATCTGTCTATCCATCCATCCATCCTCTTACCTGCCTGCGTATCTACTGTTCCTAATGTCTGTCTATTTGCTAGTAAAACAAACCACAAAAAGTACTAGATTAAAGTTCCTTTTCCTTTATGTAATACCAAACAGTATAATTCATTCTAGCAGAAATCTCTTCCATATCTAGTCTTGATCAGCTGTAAAGATTGATGCTTGTGATTGATGATAAGAATCACCCCTTGCATTCAGGCAGCTTTGGGAATCCTGACCATGAGATAACACCCTTAATGAAAAACAACTCCAAAGAGACAGCTGTTATCTACCTTGTCAAATGTTTTGTCTTGATCAACACTTGGTCCTGAATGACATTTATCTTTTGCTCCTGTCTTGTACACAGCATAGTGTTTGTGTATAATTCATGCACATTAAATTGAGTCTCCTGCTAAGACATCTCTACATTTTTTTGCAGTCTGTGCACAAGTAATGATAGGTCGCCAATTCATCAAAAATGTGCTAGCAGGCTGAGCCTTTTTATTTGGGGGAAAGCGTTAAAAGTAGTGGTGTTATAACAGCACATTGAGGGATTGAGAAAAAAGCAAGAGAGAGCGAGGGACAAAGAAAGAGAAAGGATGAGTATGCATGTAAGAGCTTAGAGTGTCGCAAGCCTTTACACATTATTCATGTGGGCGGAGCAGGGGGTGTGGCTTGGTGATGGATAGCCGAGGAGAAAAGAGCAGTCTGAATGCAAAAAGGTAGCAAGCAGCAAAGGCCAGGATTTGTTCACTCTATATTAAAGCTATAAATTGATTTTGTGAGGTAGAATGCAAGAGTTCACAAAGCCAGGCAATCTTATGTTAATCCTGTTTGGTGGCAATCACTCTCAGTGATAGGGGTGGAAAGCCTGTTACTTTGTTTACAATTAAAAACATTCTGCTGTGGTTGTCCATGAAAGTACTAAGAAAATTAAGTAATAAGAAAATCAAACAGACAATGTTACATGATGGCATGAGAAAAATAATTATAACATTTAAAGGTGCAGTGTGTAAATTTTGCACACATTGCAGTTGCGAATTGCAACCAACGGCTCAGTCCCCCGCTCACCCCTCCTTTTAGAGAAGCTACGGTGGCCGATAGAGGACTAAGATGTCGTCGGTAAAGACAGCAGAGAGCAATGAGATTTCTTTACAAAGGTAAATTAAGGAATTATATTTACTTCATTATTTAATAAATCGATGTTATTGCGAATATTAATGTACTTGTTCATCATTGTGTCAGTGTTTATTCGCAAGAACAACAAAGTGACGAAACGCGCTGTGTAGAGTTTGTCCGTTTAGGGCTACTGTAGAAACATGGTGGCGACTTCCATGTAAGGGGACCCGCGGTGTATGTAGATATAAATTGCTCAATCTAAGGTAATAAAAACATAACGGTTCATTAAGTAAGGTCTTTATACACCTCTGAAAACATAGTTATGTATATTATATTGCATTTCTGTCAATAGATCGCTGTAAATATTACACATTGCACCTTTAAATTTGAAATATAATAAAAATGCGGTGAAGTAACTCATTAGTTAAAGGGGTCATATGATGTTGCAAAAAAGAACATTATTTTGTGTATTTGGTGTAATGAAATGTGTTTATGCGGTTTAAGGTTCAAAAAACACATTATTTTCCATACACTGTACATTATTGTTGCTCCTCTATGCCCCGCCTTTCTGAAACGCGTCGATTTTTACAAAGCTCATCGGTCTGAAAAGCGAGGTGTGCTCTGATTGGCCAGTTATCCAGTGTGTTGTGATTGGCCGAATACCTCAAGCGTGTTACAGAAATGTTATGCCCCTTACCTTGTGATGCCCTGTCCGGCCGGAGCGACGAGACAAAAACATTAAAACCCATTATAAACGAGGCAATTGTTGCATTCAGTTGGGACATATTACGGATTATAATGACTTCTACTGTTTTTTTACGTGTTGCGTTGCATCACAGCACATAAACATAAAAACCATGTCTGCATTTGTGATCGGAGAAATGACAAACAACAAGTGCTACTCTACACTGCTCAAAAAACGAAACACACAGCGTCTTTAAAACATGGCGGTGGTGGCAGCAACAATAAAGTTACGCCTTCTTTCTTTGCGTGAACATTTGGGCGGCGTTATGCAAATCTTCCCACATTGTGACGTAGACATGTGGGGGCGTGTTTAAACGAGGCGTTTTAGGAGAGCGTGGACGAGTCTTAACTTTTATAAAGAATATCTCTTTGGGTTTGAGACTTTAGTCTTTGCAACTTTAGGGATCTTATCTATTCACGAACAGCTTGTAACACTCCAAAGAGAAAGGAAAACTTGAAATCGCATCATATGACCCCTTTAATTAAATGTATGTAAATTAAGTAAGTTAAAGCTGTTTTCTATTTAAAAAATCTTTTTGCTCATGTGGCAGTTTTGCATTTATTAAAGATATTCAAGCTGTTTTTATCTTACAAGTGACAACTGTTAAAGAATCAAGTTGGGGGACAACAGAGATAATAGTAAGACCTTATGTTTTTTGCTCATATATTCAGATAATACTGATCTTAAACCTGTGAAATTCAAATGTAAACATTTTTGACATGTCATTATCTTTATTAAGTAAATAAATAGAAAGTTTGGACAACGTTAAGTTTATAATACCAGACTGTTTTACCAGACATGGATGCATGATAATACCAACAACAAACAAACAAAAACTAGGGGAAAATTTAATAATGTTTTCACACTAATGAAACTTTCAAATTTTCAAACACTAAACCCAGATTATGATGCACAAGTTTATTACAGATTCATTACAACATCAGAATTGAACATATTCTGATGTAAGTATGTAACATCAGTATGACTTACAGGTTTTCACAGTCCTCATAGTTGATGTTGTACACAGTTGCTGTTTATGGACTATGGATTAAATATATGTAAATGTCTGTGAATGTCAGATATGGCAATATCTGTGCTGACTACAGATCAGTAGACTTGGTACAGATCAAAACCAATGATTGACGTTTTTCTTGATATCGGGTCTTGCTTTTGAATTTTCATCCATTGCTTTGCCCTGCTGATGGTCATAAATATAGTGGCTGTGATGAAAGTCACGTGACTGAAACAAATGAATATAGATTACACAAGCCATCTCATATGCTGAGACCAAATTATCGATACTCCGAGATGAAACCAGCCTTCTGATTCCCAGAGACCAAACTGATCTTTTGGTATTCAGATTAAACCAGCCCTCTGAAACTAAACTAGACTTCTGGCACTGAGGGATTAAACCTGCATTTTGACATTCAAATATTTCACCAGTTATTCAATACCGACAAATTAAAGAAGCCCTCTGGTCCTTTAGATACTGAACACGTTTATATGATGAAATCTTTCTGAAAGTCAGGGCCCGGTTGCATGAAAGCCCTTATGCTAAGAAATCCCTTACTTATAAGGTTAAGGGAGCCCTTAGTGAAACTTGGGTTGCAAGAAAAGCTCTTTCTCTCGCTCTCTCTCGCACTCTCTCTCGTGCACTCTCTCACTCTCTCTCTTTCTCTCTCTTTCTCTCTCTCTCTCTCTCTCTCTCTCTCTCTCTCGCTCGCTCGGGCTTTGCAACTTCAGGGATCTTATCTATGCATCAGCTTGTAACACTCCAAAGAGAAAGGAAAACTTGAAATCGCATCATATGACCCCTTTAAATATTCCCCTTAATTATTTAAATGTCCCTTAAGTGTTGCTACAAAGTCCTTAGTATCCATTTCACCTTAATAAATTTAAGGGACAAAAAGAGTTCACTAAAGTCATCTTAAATTCAGTATCTGCAGGATTTTTAAACTCAAATGTAAGACTTAAGACATTTTTTAAGACCTGCACAAATAAAATGTCATATGAGCGCAGTAGGGCAATGACTATGGTAACATATTAAACTGTAAAATGACTGTAAAATGTATGACTTACAGGTTTTCACAAAACATTTTCCACAACATTCTAATTTATTGAGATGCACCTTTACATATCTGTTTATTGTGAGATGTAGTAACTATAGTAACTGCGGCGACCATTGCCGTATGTTGCCAGAAACTACCGTGAAATGCTTAGTATAAACACTTAGGTAATGTTGACAGTTAAGATGTTTGTTGCAACGCTCCTAAAGAAATCCCTTACCTCAGGGATTTTTTCCCCCTCAGGGATACCCCTAAGTCAAATTACTTAAGGACTTTCATGCAACCGATGAAATATTTCTTGAGATGAGGGGGAAAAAAAGATTGGATAGGGAAAGCTCTGGCTTCGTGTGGACGTAGCCTAAGAACAGGGGTGTATAATTGACCTATCGGTAAGCCCCTCCCCTCGAACGCAGATGAGCCAATGGCAGTTGAGTGTCAGTTGCATGGGGACTGGAACTCAGACATCTTTAGGTGTCAGCATCATAGGGAAACATTGGAAGATCCAAAGCTCTCATCAGTTTGATGGCGTTTATGCTACAAAAATGGCAAAATGATGTACCTGTGGTACTTGTAACACTGGTTCCAGGTATCATGAGAAGATAGACAATGCAAATTGGAATTTATTTTATGGAGACCTCCTGGGAAAACTAGGTTGCTGTTGCAAGAGGTGTTAGTGAGGCCAGCAGGGGGGTGCTCACCCTGTGGTTTGTGTGGGTCCTAACGCCCCAGTATAGTGACAGGGACACTATACTGTCAAAAAGCACCGTCCTTCGG
>NW_015549647.1:1221570-1229162 GCF_001515605.1 Sinocyclocheilus anshuiensis
TGAGCCTGGTCAGTACCTGGATGGGAGACCTCCTGGGAAAACTAGGTTGCTGTTGCAAGAGGTGTTAGTGAGGCCAGCAGGGGGGTGCTCACCCTGTGGTTTGTGTGGGTCCTAACGCCCCAGTATAGTGACAGGGACACTATACTGTCAAAAAGCACCGTCCTTCGGATGAGATGTTAAACCGAGGTCCTGACTCTCTGTGGTCATTAAAAATCCCATGGCACTTCTCGTAAAAGAGTAGGGGTGTAACCCCAGTGTCCTGGCCAAATTGCCGCCACTGGCCCTTGTCAATCATGGCCTCCTAATAATCCCCATCCACTTGATTGGCTCTATGAGTCTCTCTCCTCTCCACCTGTAGCTGGTGTGTGGTGAGCGTACTGGCGCCATTGTGCTGTGGCTGCCGTCGCATCATCCAGGTGGATGCTGCACACTGGTGATGGTTGAGGAGAAACCCCCCCACATGATTGTAAAGCGCTTTGGGTGTACAGCAATACACAATAAAGCGCTATATAAATGCATCATTCATCATTCATTCATTCATATTTTAATAAAAAAAATCTTACATATTGTGCCTTTAAGGACTTTCATGCAACTGGGCCCAGGAATACAGAAACAGACAAAGCCCAAAGAACAAAGAGGGTTTAGACAGGATCACTTGTAGTATTAAGACTGAAATGAGTCATACCGCTGCTTTTACAATTAGTCTAGAAGTAATATTAATAGAAAGTTATTTTTATTAATGCACACTATAATATATAAATTACTTTTAATAGAGTACAACTGTTTTCTATTTGAATATATTTTAAAATGTCATTTTTTATTCCTGTGATGCAAAGCTGAATTTTCCACAGTCATTACTCCAGTCTTCAGTGTCACATGATCCTTTAGAAATCAATCTAATATGCTGATTTGCTGATTATTATCAGTGTTAAAAACGGTTGTGGTGCTTAAAGGAACAGTTCACCCAAAAAAGAAAATTTGTGGTGCAAAATTTGAACAGCATATTTTGGAGACATTTAAATTTACATCACTTGCTCACCAATGGATCCTCTGAAGTGAATGGGTGCCGTCAGAATGAGAGTTCAAACAACTGATAAAAACATCTCAATACTCCACAATAATCAAGTAATCCACACCACTCCAGTCAATCAATTAAGTTAAGGCACCTTAACGCGTAGGTCTTCAACCCTGCTCCTGGGGACCCACTGTCCTGCAGAGTTCAGCTCCAACCCTAATCAAACACACCTGAAATTACTTTTAATAGAGTACAACTGTTTTCTATTTGAATATATTTTAAAATGTCATTTTTTATTCCTGTGATGCAAAGCTGAATTTTCCACAGTCATTACTCCAGTCTTCAGTGTCACATGATCCTTTAGAAATCAATCTAATATGCTGATTTGCTGATTATTATCAGTGTTAAAAACGGTTGTGGTGCTTAAAGGAACAGTTCACCCAAAAAAGAAAATTTGTGGTGCAAAATTTGAACAGCATATTTTGGAGACATTTAAATTTACATCACTTGCTCACCAATGGATCCTCTGAAGTGAATGGGTGCCGTCAGAATGAGAGTTCAAACAACTGATAAAAACATCTCAATACTCCACAATAATCAAGTAATCCACACCACTCCAGTCAATCAATTAAGTTAAGGCACCTTAACGCGTAGGTCTTCAACCCTGCTCCTGGGGACCCACTGTCCTGCAGAGTTCAGTTCCAACCCTAATCAAACACACCTGAACCAGATAATCAAGGTCTTCAGGATCACTTGTAAAGTTACAGGCCAGGTGTGCTGAAGCAGGTTGGAAATAAACTTTCCTGAAAGGTCCTCTCAGCTTGCCTGAGCATGAATACAATGCATGTCTAAGTGGAAGATGCGATATATTTTCAGAAACATAGCTGTTTTAAAACCCACAATGCTGATTGTCGGTGATCAGTTGATTGGTAATGACACAGTGCTGTCATAATGACACCATCAGTCTGTATTCCTCCCTCTCCCTGATGGAAATTCCTCAGAATGGCCTAAAGCTCTTTACTGGCCAGGAGCAAATTGACTGGCGTATTTATTACTTCGGCAATAACAATTGTTTTTCCCCTGACATCTGGGTCATTACAAGAAGCGGAGGCTTGAACTCTAAAGGCCTATTATGACCCTGATGTGTTTCGGCAATGTCATTATGGGCAGATTAATGCCAACCATCAGAGCGGCTATATCACACTTTAATCTGAGAAGGAAACCAGGATGATGAAGCCTACTCAGGAACCAAATTCAATCATTATCCATTCTCTCATGCTCAGGATAATGATCATAACACTTTTGTTTTGTTTTTTTGTTTTTTTTCTAGAAATACATAAGCTAATTATGACAGTGGAGAGCCGTTTATCTCCAGCTGAACAGCTGCACTCTCAGACTTGCCTTTCCTTTCTGGAAGAAGGCGATCTGTGTATACACAAGAGAATGTACTTGTATTTTAGCTCCCTCTCTATTCTCTGGGCTCTATTCTACGAAAACATGGTGTGTCTTTTCATTTCTACGCAGATGACACTCAAATCTATCTACCAATCAAGAAAAACAATTCCACTGCGATTACTTCTCTTCTGAAATGTTTAGAGGAGATTAAATCATAGCTAGCCCAAAATTTCCTCTTCCTAAATGAAGACAAGACCGAGACTCTGGAATACCCTACCTTTAGAGATTAGAATGGCCCCTTCTTTGTCTGTTTTTAAGTCCTTGCTAAAAACTTATTTGTTTTCCTTAGTGTATTGACTACTGTGATATGGTAATTTTTAAACGTGCGGTTTTAAATTTTTGTCTGGTTTGTTCTCTGTGTATGTGGTAAAATTGTTGCTCTTCTGGAAAGCACTTTGGTCAGCCTGGTGGCTGTTGTATATGTGCTCTACAAATAAAATTAACTTGAACTTGAATGTGCCTTGGGTTTGAGCATCTTAATTGTAATTAGCTTAATCGCAATGTAATATTATTCTGCCTTTCTTTTTTGTGCTTGTTATTTACAGCGTACAATAAATATACTCAGAAATTCCTATGTCTTAATGAGTGGAAGTCATCCATTTCACTAAGACCTCAAACTAAACGTACCTCAATTCCAGACGAAGGACAAAGTGATTATGAATGCTCCATTAAGACGTGTCACTGGTTTTCCCCACAGAATAGACAGAGTAATTATGAACGGAATTAGGATGCAAACGATGAATTATAGAAGTGAAGCCACAATTAATTAAAGTTACAATGATAGCTTTTTTTTAAGAAGCTAAGGTTAGCAGGAAGTTCTGACATGAAAACACTTTTTTGCAAGTCCATAAAGTAACGATTTGAAAAACCAAATTATTAAAAAGGGGGTTATTTCAACTGAGTAGTTTTGTGATTACATTTTTGGCATAAATCTATTGTATATAATTGACTAATAAAGTGTGTCACAGTTGAAGTTCCGTCTCACATGTATCCTAATGGAAAACATGAAGCAGCCAACTGTTGCTATAGTTACCTCTTCAGGTGAACACAACATTTGTTTGTTTATTTTTTCTGTGTGTGTGTGTGTGTGTATGTGTGTGTGTGTGTGTGTGTGTGTTACAGACACTTGATTTTACAATGTTGTTGAAACATATCTAAAATGAATGCATGGAACAGTTTACCCAAAAATTAAAATTTGATAATTTACTCACCCTCAGGCCCTCCGAGATGTTCTTCATCAGAACAAATTTGGAAAAATTGAACATTGATATTTTGCAGTGAATGGGTGCCGTCAGAATGAGAGTTCAAACAGCTAATAAACTTATCTAGGATGGCCTAAGGGGGAGTCAGTTTTCATTTTGGGTGAACTATTCCCCCCCAATCCTGTGATTTGCCATTCAAAACCTAAGGGAATGGTTCACCCAAAAATGAAAATTATGTCCAAACCTGTATATTTATTTTTTCTTCTGTGCAAGACAAAGGAAGATATTTCCTATATATTCTTCCTTGAAGAATGTTTCAACTGTTTTTTACAAGTCAATGGGAACCAGAAAAAAATACTAAATATCTTCTGGAAGTGATACGGTTGTAGAAATCATGACAGGATTTTCATTTTTGCTTAAACTAACTCTTTCATTTCACTTTAAATTCAGGGGTCAGATCCCTCAAAACCTTCCCATAATTCACAACCTGAAGTTACTGTAGCTAGTTGTTAAACAGTGAAACAGCTAAATCAAAGCTGTTTGTGCTAGTCAGACATTATTCTGTTTTTTTTTCATCCCTTTCCTTTAGAAGTCAAGCTCAGCTGCAGTTAGTGAACATAAGGCAGTGATCGCAGTGGAGAATCTGTGAAAGCGGTGTGGTGTTCTGGGGCAGCAGCTGACACAGATGCTTATTTCTGACGGCTGTGCCTTCTTCCATTAAATGATTGGTGAATTAATGTAGGTTGAAAGATTTGTTAAGCTGCTTTGATCCTAGTGAGAATGGGATCAAAAACTGGACCCAGGTGCACACAGTGCAAGCTGATCATTAAAGACCCTTGGCCCCACAGCACATGAGAATACTCTAAGCACTAGGTTCTTAACTGCTATTTTAAGATTTTTTTATAGTATTTAAGTTTTAATGTTAACTAGACATGTGCCAATATTCTGTTATACAATATATTACAGAATAAGTACAGTATCGTTACCGTGGGAACTTTAAAATACTGTGAATAATTCTAGATACTTTACTATGAATTGTAAAGATTTTTATCATGGTCAAGAAGCATGGCTGAAAAAGTGAAGACTGATTGAAAGAAAATGTTTTAAAAGTTGTAAATAAAACAAATATTATTGGATTATATGTTTTACAAGAAAATACTATTTCAGTCTTTTTACTTCAAAATTTCACATTCAATGTAATGTGTTACTTGCCATTTCTTTGTAATTGTTTGTTAATTTTACTATCAATTTCTGAGTGCAAATAAGTTCAAAGTAAATCCTGCACCATTTTTTTGTCCAGTGGATAGGTGACACTTTGGGAGTCAAACGGCATTTACATGTTTTCAATCAGCCATTCTGATTTTTGTGCAAATAAAACAACACATAAGGTGCATGAAAGTCTTTGTTATATGAAAAGGTTATTAAACTTATTATTAGCAGTACATCATTAACTGTCAATTTCTGTAAGTTAATACAACACCAGCAGTTATCGTGATATGAAAATTTGATACTGTCACATCTAATGTTAACCGATAAAAAATGTTTCCTAATTTAAGCAAATATGAATTTGTTGCTTATTGTAGATCTTGACGAAAATCAAGCGTAGCGTTAGTTCTGGCAGGTCACGTTAGTCAAGCTCGCATCAGCTGACTCTCAGCTGATCCCCATCTACCTATAGGAATACGACACCTATCTAAGCATTCATATATAAGGTCCCTCAGTATTATCAGTAGTTTTCGCATTGCTCAGTAGCTAATTACCCTCCTCCATCCCCAGCTCCTCCTCTGTCAGTCAGGATTCATCCTTCTGATTCTCCTTTGAATCAGACTAATTCTAATGTGTACATAAAACTTTGAACTTTAACAATATCTGCAATACATTTATGTTGGTTCTGTTCTGTTTACCCTGGGGGGATATCGCTGCTCTCCCTGCTCTCATCCATGCTAGGCTGCATGGATTCGCAGGGAGTTCTTGCCCAGAACAGAACTATACTGCCAATCCAAACTGAATGCTAATTGTCAATCATCTGTGACAATAGTGGTCCTGACAAAACCATTAAAAATAAAATACAAATTTTCAATATCAAAAGCAAAAAGTTTCAAAATGCCAAATGAAGAAAGCTTCAAAATAACTAACAATTTAAAATTCAAAATGATTGAAAGCACATACAAGGCAAGATTACTTTTCAGTGCAGCCACACTAGATTCTTACAGTTGAAGCTAAAACTTAAAAAAAAAAAAAAAAAGAATAACTGAAAGTCTCATTTCAATGGCTATACATTTGTTTCTCTACATTAGTGAAAGTGCAATTATGAACATGTTCAGACAATAAAAATTCTTCTTATTTCGACTGCGACTCTCCTCACTTTTGACTTTTTACTAACAACATTTTCTTCTGGCTTCAGAGCTGACCACTCAGTTGGGGTGTATCAGCAATTATGGACTATACCATTAAAGAAAGTCTCTTTAAAGCATCCCAGAAGGGAATGCAGTTGAGTGTGCAAGGCTCATCAAGGCCCTCACTGATGGCTCTTTCTCTCTCCTTGATGTCCACTTTCAGCTCGGATCATTTATAAACAAAATGGAGCCTGCCAGATGCAGAAAGCTTCAAAATGGCTGTCCCTCCGCCTGATTGAGATTAATGCTCCCACCCCGGCACAGATTAGAGGAGTGAAGTAACCGTGTCTGATTTCAGCTCAAACTGGGATTTATGATAGAAAAACACGGAGATGGGGTTACGCTTTTCATTGATCCGGCTCAGCTATGCTAGCGAGCAGGGGCGATTCTAGGATTTTCATTTTAGGGGGGCTCAGCCCCCAGTGAGGGTATAATAATAATAATAGCCTAAAAAAAAATTTAAAAAAAAACGATTCTAAGATTTTCATTTTAGGGGGGCTCAGCCCCCAGTGAGGTTATTATAATAATAATAGCCTAATAAAAATAATAATAATAATATATATAAATAAAATAAAAAATGTTTGATTAATAGTTGTATACTAAACTTATTGCAGTATTCCACTGTATTGCATAGATAAGGTATAACATTTGAGTACTGAATAAGCCAAATTCAAGTCTTCATGATCTCACACACACAACCTGTTTACTGTAGGCTACAAACACAAAATTTTATTGTTTGCATTTCTAGTATTCCTTATCTCAAGTAGGCTTATGCAAACCTCTTTGCCACATGCATTGTAATATGTATTATATTGAAAGTAAAATTTTCAAATTAAAATAGCAACATGATCGTTTTATAAAGTATGCGTTCATATGTGCTTCATTTTCGCTGGAGGAAACAGCTGTGGTGATGGGGTTGAACGCAGTGAAAACTTAGGCTACAGTAGATGGGGAACCGATTATTGCTCCCCCATGATATTTTGTAAACTGGATTTATGACAAAGAACTGCACAGATGCAGATATTATAACAATCTATCAAGAAACACGCACCTTGTCCTCTGTTTCTCGCTCTGCGCCGCCGCGGTCTGCGGATTGAAAAAGATAGCTATAGCCCCCCTAAAAATGGCCTAGCGACACCCATGGCAGTAAACAACACGATTGCAGCTCAATAAACAAGGAGTTAATTGAGTTACTTACTAGACACAATATTGCCAGTTGCGTTGTCTCTCGACGCTTTGTCTCTTGTCGCTCTGCCAACGAAAATAGCGCAGGAACCATTGCAAGCTCCAAGCAAAACACACTAGTGGAGTTTTGTCCTGAATGAATCAGCTGGATGAGGGGTGAACGCAGTGAAAACTTAGGCTACAGTAGATGGGGAAACAACCGATTATTGCTCTCCCATGATATTTTGTAAACTGACATTTATGACAAAGAACTGCACAGATGCATATATTATAACAGTATATCGATAAACACACACCTTGTCCTCTGTTTCTCGCACAGAGCCGCTGTGGTCTGCAGAT
>NW_015549647.1:1229597-1231963 GCF_001515605.1 Sinocyclocheilus anshuiensis
TTAATACACGAGTTTCACAATTTGAGTTGAATTACTGAAATAAATGAACTTTTCCACGACATTCTAATTTATTGAGATGCACCTGTATATATATATATATAAAATAAAAAATGTTTGATTAATAGTCGTATACTAAACTTATTGCAGTATTCCACTGTATTGCATGGATACGTATAACATTTGAGTACTGAATAAGCCAAATTCAAGTCTTCATGATCTCACACACACAACCTGTTTACTGTAGGCTACAAACACAAAATTTTATTGTTTGCATTTCTAGTATTCCTTATCTCAAGTAGGCTTATGCAAACCTCTTTGCCACATGCATTGTAATATGTATTATATTGAAAGTAAAATTTTCAAATTAAAATAGCAACATGATCGTTTTATAAAGTATGCGTTCATATGTGCTTCATTTTCGCTGGAGGAAACAGCTGTGGTGGGATGAGGGGTGAACGCAGTGAAAACTTAGGCTACAGTAGATGGGGAAACAACCGATTATTGCTCTCCCATGATATTTTGTAAACTGACATTTATGACAAAGAACTGCACAGATGCATATATTATAACAGTATATCGATAAACACACACCTTGTCCTCTGTTTCTCGCACTGAGCCGCTGCGGTCTGCGGATTGAAGAACGAGCTGAAAGACAGGGAGGAGCCGATCGAAGTCTGCCGCCGTTTTCATATTAAATTTAATGGGGACTAAGACGATCACGATTTCATGTACAGTTTATGGAGATAATCGCAAAATTTTAGGGGGGCTGAGTACTCATTTTAGGGGGGCTATAGCCACCCTAAAAACGGCCTAGCGACGCCCATGCCAGCGAGTCTGGGAGATGACTTGCTGCTACTATTGATAGCTGATAAATCATATCTGTCAGAGCCGCATGACTGACAACCAATGGTTTAGCTTTACAGTCAGATCTTATGGGGTTTATATAGCACTTTTTATGACCCTTGGTGTGATGGTTTACTTTAAATTTTTTAAGCACAAATCACGTTTTTTTTTTTTTTTCAGTGAGAACATATAGATGTTGTATACACTATTTTCTAGCATAAGATTAACCTAGTAAGTAGTAGTAGCTTTAAACACATTTTTAATCAATTTTCTTTACTAAATTTTCTGCACACAACCTTGTTATTGTATGTTTTCATCCTATTCTTTAAAAAAATATATTATTACAAATTTTTCCAATTTCAAACAAATTGTAGTGCTGACTGCATTAGTCAAACTCAATCATTCAACCCTGTTACTCAAGTTATTATAAGAAAAATTATCAAACAAATTATTTTTATTTATTGGAAATTATCTAAATTACAAACCAAAATTGGTCTCAAACCTCAAGTAAATGTAAAATAAAAATGCTCATATAATATTTAATTTCCTGACGTTGATAATCAAAATTTTCTGAAAGTTATACACCACCTTTCATTGATCATTTGTCGTAACAAAAATGAGTTTTAGAGCATATATTTACCCTATTAATGAAAAGTGCCATATCACATTTAAGAGTACTTAATGGGTGTTTTATGACGTATAAATGCTTCTTTAGATAAAGACATACTGACATATAATGGTATTTATGAGAACATATGCTTCATAAATATTTATGTTATCCTGCATGGCTCAGCAGCGTTCACAGCCAGCTCAGGGAAGAGGCCCTATAGTCTGATCACGTGCCTCCTGTCTCCTCGATGAAGAACAAGCACCTCTGATGCATGAACATTATCTGCTGCATTTTACATAGTAATCTTGCAGTTACCTGCTGCTCCTTGCCCTACATTTTCAAACATAAATCATACTGAAAAGTGGAGCAGAGGTTTGGGTGATTACAATATTTAAATGTACAGTTATAAGATTCTTGTTTTATTTCATTCGGCCAAATAGTAGCCCAAATGACCATTTTGAAGGAATAGTTCATTCAAAAACGAAAATTAACTGAAGATTTACTCACCCTCAGGTGATCCAAGATGTGGATGAGTTTGTTTCTTCATTAAGAACAGAATTGGAGAAATGTAGCATTACAACACTTGCTCACCAATGGATCCTCTGCAGTGAATGGGTGCCGTCAGAATGAGAGTCCAAACAGCTGATTAAAACAATCCAGACAACTCCAGTCCATCAGTTAACATTTTGTGAAGTGACAAGCTGCATCAATAAGGATTTTTAACTTTAAAACCATTGCTCCTGGTCAAAATATCAATCCATAATGTATTATAAAAAACCTTATATGTTGTATCATCGCATGAGTAATGATAACAACCATTTTAATGCATTATAATATTTACTCATTTGTGGTTATAGCTTTTAAGAGTATGATGATTTATAATACACAATGAACACAATGCATCAACTTAACT
>NW_015549647.1:1232144-1262199 GCF_001515605.1 Sinocyclocheilus anshuiensis
ATTTGTGGTTATAGCTTTTAAGAGTATGATGATTTATAATACACAATGAACACAATGCATCCACTTAACTTACAATGGATAATATTTCCCATAGTCATAATGTATTATAAGTCTCATATCTTGCCATTGTTAACTTGTTACTTTACTTAAAGCAGACAAAGACCACTTATAAATAATAACAACAACAACGACAACAACAATAATAATAAATATAAAAATAATCATTTTTCTTAAACAGCCATAAGATCAGATATCTGATCAGATGAGTGTGTAATATGGCACATTTGATTTGAACTATATTTATTGTACTATCAGTAAGATACTGTACAGACCTTAAATAAATATTGTCAAGATATGAGACTTATAATCCATTATAAATTAAGTGGATTTAACATGGTGTTTATTGCATGTTATAAATAATCATACTCATAAAAGCTATAACCACAAATAAGTACGTTTTATAATATATTATAATTGTTGTTATGATTATTTATGAGATGAAACAGCTTATTATAAGCTTTTATATCATGCCTTAAGAATACCCTTATAATGTGTTATAAATATGGGCTTCATATAAAGTGTTACCACATTTCGTTCAGTGAAAACCATTGTCCTCTCTCACATTCAGACAAGATGACTTTCTTTAATGGAGAAAGCAATATTATGGATAGAGTTCTCATATTTTAGGCGGAAGCAACTGTTGGATTTGTTTATTACAAACACTCCGCTTTTCACTTCCAAGACTTGGAATTTACTTGAAAAGTCATGTCAATTACTTGTGGATTTTTGTGATGGTTTTTTTTTTCAGCTGTTTGGACTCATTCTGACGGCACCCATTCACTGCAGAGGATCCACTGGTGAGCTGGTGATGAATGAAGAAACAAACTTATCTACATCATAGACGGCTGGAGAGTGAGTAACAGACTTAATGCATCCACTAAAAACATCCATTTGAAACCAGTTGGTTACAAGTAATCGCAAAGAAAAAAGCCACAAAGTTATAAGATCTTTTGTTTATAAATGCTACTTAGTTTGATTTTTCTGTCTAGTGCAGTTAAATTCAGTTTAAAGTGAGGCTTACGTGCCCAAATATTTTCAGTCCACTGTGTACATCAATTAGGTTGTAAATGCACTAATGACTTCCCTAACTTCCTCAACTCTCTATTAACTAATTCTCTTTTTCTCATTTAAAACACCTTTAAATCCATTGACTGCTTTCAACATCATCGCCAAAAACTCTGAGTTACTGCTGTCTGTGTTATAGCCTTAGTTGTTTAATATGCCATAATTATTGCTCATGTTTTTTTTATGGATGGTGTGAAAATGTGTTGTGAAATTGGCAATAAAATTAACAGGCTGTTAGGTGATCACATAGAACAATTATTTGCTTTGTGCGTGGGCAGGCATAAAGCACAGATATCACTACAACAAAAAATAAAAAGCTTTTTACTGTGTTTCACAGGCTTTCTGTATTTGGGGTTTTCACACCACATTGAACACCAAATGTTAAGTTTCTTTTACCAGCTTCTTTCTTAGATTCTTTCTTGAAACGACAGCAGAAAGCTCTCCGCTTTAGTTCTATTGTGCTTCAGTGTTGTTCAGAGCGGCACGGCATGCTACGGTATTCTGTTAAAGAAGTATCTGCCAGGGACCGGCTCATTTCTCTGAGCACTTAAACGTGCTCATTCTTATTTCTGAGAACCGCCCTGTTTTTGGATGAACAGATGGGAAAAAGAGGCTTTTACTGGTTGACCTGTTCTCATTTTTCTAAAGAACAGGAGAAAGAGAAACCTGTATGTGAATGTGTGTGGCAGAGAGAGATAGAGAGGGAGAAAAGGAGAAAGAAAAGGCAAGCTGAAGGGAGGATAGGGAACTCAATGTGATTGAAGCATCTGCTTTTCTGTTGTATACTGGCCTTTGGGGAGAGAAGGGCACAACATTTTGAACTACACACACACACACACACAAAAGCTATGTTATATCACCTGGCAGCTGCACCATTTCTTATTTTGCATAGCTTTACATACACACACACACACACACACAGCATCAGGGTTTCTAGGATTTCAACCTCAGGGCAGAGTCCCTTAACCAAATATGAGATTTTGTGGCTCAGACTAATGCTATACTCACACAGACAGTGATTTTATGGCAGGTCACTAGGCTGCCCTACTGTTGATTGCTATATATAGTCAGTTGGTTGAATGTTACTGTGCAACTGGCTGCTGAAAGCTGTTGAACAACTGATTGGAAACTGTGTGCATTGCCAGTAAAAATAAATGGTAACACTTTACAATAAACTTCCTTAGTTAACTTCAGTTACATTAGTTAACATGAACTAACAATGAAAAATTCAGTAACACTTTATTTTAAGGTGTCCTTGTTACACATGTTACATGTACTTACTATTATAATAACAACTAATTATGCATAATTACATGCAAGTAACCCTAAGCCAAACCCAAATCCTAATCCTAACCATATAGTAAGTACATGTAGTTAATTAATATTACTCAGTACTTAACAAGGACACCTTAAAATAAAGTGTAACCAAAAATTATTTTAAAGCATTAATTAATCTTAATGTTAATTTCAACATGTACTAATACATTTTTTAAATCAAACGTTTATCTGTTAATGTTATTTAATGAACCTGAGCTAACATGAACTAACAATGAACAGGTGTTAACTAACAATGTTAACTAGGAAGGTTATTGTAAAGTGTTACCAATAAGATTTTATTCTATTTAGGCAAGAAATTGATTTATGTTCTGCTAAATATGAACATTTTCAGAGGAAAATGTATAGAAATGTATAGAAATTGTTCATTTATGGTTCAATGTGTCTTAAAGTGATTTAATTACAAGATATTGCAAGTAAAAAAATGTATGTTCACACTCAACAAAAATCTATATGTAGCAACAAATCAACGAGAAGTTTATAATGAGAATTTTTGAATTTTTAATGAGAGTTACTGATTCATTAAATACCGATACCGACCAGAAGACAAATTATGAGCAAATTATATAATAATTTAAATGTTGGGGTAAACTATCCCTTAAATAATACCACTAAAATAAAAAAATCTATATATATTAATAATAGTTGGTCAATTATAATTGAAAAATAATTGAAACTGAATGCTCAGGTAACCAAAATAAAGTATTTAGATGTCTGATCTGGAACAAATCTAACAGCTGGTTATTGTTATGGCTGTAATAATCTTTTATAGATTTTTTTTTTTTAAAGAAAGAAATTCAAATAATAGTCATATTATTAACTGAATCTCTGGTCCATGCTGAGGCCTAAAATTAATTCATTAGAAAATTGTAGATCATTGCAGAAAATTCAGAATCTTTAGTGAGGAATCCAAGTGGTCCTAAAGCGGACACCTGGGGCATGCCGCAGCCAGACTCAGCAGACCAGAAAAGATAAGGAATTGTGTGGGGTTGTACATCCACACTCACCGATCAGCAGAACAGACAGTGTTCCAAAGCATGCCGCAGGGTCCTATTAACAATGAAAGTGGCCAGGCAAGCGTGCAAGCATTTATGACCTCTGTGAAAAGAACAGAGGGAATATTGTTCCTATTATTCTCGGTCATTGTTTCACTTTTCGCGTGAAGGTCAGTTCCAAAAAGAGGTCGATCTAAGAGGTGGGAAGGGAGGAAAGGAGAATAATTCATACTCTCATAAAAGGGTAAGTGCAAAAGACCATTGAGTCAGTCTCTATGGTTCTCTCTCATTCTTTCCCTCACTTTCTCTCTCAAAGCTTAAAAGGGATCTACAGCTAGCTGGATGCCTTTAGTCAAAGATGCCCATACACTCTTAAGAAATAAAAGCTTCTTGTTTTATTCCCTGTAGCATTAAACAAATGCTTCTTGTTCAAATTTTCTTATCAAGAACCATTTTTCACTGCAGGGCAGTGAAAAGTTCTAGTTTCTAGTTGTCAGCGGAGGAAGTAAAGGATTTACTAGTTCACCCAAAAACTGCAATTTATTTACTCACAATTCCAGACTGCCCTGTGACTGTGACGTTAAAGGCAAGAGATAGGAAAAAATAAGTCATGTATCTAAGAGCCCGCTTCTCATAAAACAGCTACAATTGTATAATTAACTAATTTATATGTTGCTTTTTGTGAAGAAAGATGCATTTTAGGTCCATTTTGTGCAATGTGACATTATTTATAATGTCTGTTATAAAAATATTTTTATAACAGTAGTGTGCTGTCAAGCTTTTCTAACACTTTAAAAATATTAAACAAAAGCAAGCAAAATAAAAGGTGTACTATGAAAATGGCATTAAACAGCTGTAAAACTCTTTTTCATTCCTTGTTTTTAAGAGACGATTAAGTAAATACTATATAAAGTGCCTAACATTTTGTCTGTTGTTGTCCATCGTCAGAAGGACACAGCTGGACACACATACACACCAAGTCACTCACACACAACATGCTCACACTAAACATGCTGATGGAAAGGCCTGGGGCTTTACTTCTGCAATCTTGCCGTATCTCTGCACTGCCTTCTGTGTCTGCATCTGTTCACTTTGTCAGAGTCTATTATCATTCTCCATATTACCTCCAACTATTGACACAGCCAATCCTATGTGGATTTGTCCCTCTGTATACAAAGATTGTATTTTTAATTTAAAAGTCTTAAACTTATGTCACCATAGACAAATATTCCCTGGAAAAATTAGAAACATGTTACATGTTCTATTATTGCCAATTAGATAATCATATTATCACTACAGTAGAATTGAGGATTCAAGAGCCGTGGGTTTGGTTGATTTGTTGGTATGTGATTTATGAACTCAGGAAGTTTAGTAATGCTTCCATGTTGCAAAACAAAAGCCTCCGGTGTATTAGTTCTATCACCAGAGTTGTTAGTCATGGTCCATACACTATAACATCATAAACACCCACAAAAATGAGAGAAATTATGACACGTGTCATCTTCTATCAGAGGAGTAATTAGTGCTGTGGCCTGTTAATTAAGGCTCAAAGTTTCTTTCTAAATTACCTTAGAGGAAAAGAGTTTTGTTTGTAACACTGTAAAGATAATTAGTTTACACTTATTTTTATGAAAATCAATTGCCTTCTTACATTGTTGGTGACTTAACTGATTACTGATGATGTTCTCATGACTCAATAAGACAGCTCATGAATATCAATATCATAAAATAAAATAAAACATGTCCTGGACATTTTTCTCACCGGAAATCAAAAGAAATAACATATTATATTGATTTTGGGGTGAAATGTTACTTGTTCTTGACAGGTTTCATGAGGGTCACCCGATAGCTCTACATAAATGATTTGAGTAAAATAGACAATGCTCAGGTTTACATTCAAAATGTCTGAGACTAGGAATTTATTATATTATTATTTCCTATAACGATAGACCATGAGTTCTACTTTCCTTCTTCAAAGAGGAATATTTTGAGATGCCTGATTCACTAAATGGAAATAAACCTAGGGAAATATTTTTAGGGCAAGAAATTTTGTGAAGTACACGTTATCTCCTATTTTCTGCATAATTTGTTTTATACTGTATTTTTCTCATCTGAAGTTTTTGGAGTACCCTCCTCAAAGAAAACGGCCCTGTTGTAAAAGATTGTGTATGCATGTGCGTTTGAGTTCACACCTGTCTGAAAAGGTATCTCAAACTCTAAATCAATATTTCCTTATTTATGCACTGGGAAACTCATTTTATTAGGGTATTAGGCCACACATGTGTCTTATTAAGCCTTAGAGATTCATTCATTACTAGGATGAATCTCAAGCAGCGCAATAGACTGAGCTGGATTCCAGCTGTTTATTGTCTCGTATGTGTTAAATGTCTTTTTAACACTCCGGAGAGGAAAAGACAGGAAAGACAGAGGCTAAATGATGAAAGACGAATACATGACATTTTCTTGTTAGTAAATCAATGACCTCCTTATACGTGCATTACAGTGAAGGAAGTCTCTGTTAGAATGAAACACCACAAAATATTATTCCGGATATTTAGTCCATTTGAAACACTTTGAACTAAAGTAAAAGAAAATATGACCTAGATTACATAACATAACCCAAGCCATCGTTGCTAACAATTTTGACACATAAATTATCCACAGCAGGTCCTCCATGCTATAAAAAAAGTTACTGTAGCTCCATACAAAACATTATCTGTAAGTCGATAAATCATTATCTTTTTTTTTTCGTACCTATTCAGCAACATGTCTGTTGAACATGAATCGCAGCCATGCTGACACATGTCCTAAAATAACTTTTGTTGATTTTACATAGGACATCAAGCAGCGAACAAATATTCCATAATTGTTAATCATATCAAATGACAAATGTTTTTATATTTAAATATTTAATTTTTATTATTATCATATTACCATAAAGTGCATACACTCTTAAGAAAAGTTCCATAAAGAACCATGCTTTGAAAGTGCTATTTATATAGGACCTTAATGGCGTTATGAATAACCTTTTTAATAATATCTCATTCTAATAGTAACTTTTTACTATTTATGTTTATGAATATTTTATATTATTGCATTGTCATTTTTCTTTAAGTGAATTCAGCCCATTATCAACTTGTTGCAAGTTAATTGACCTCAAAGGTTATTGTTTATTAGACTTTACTGAACAATAATCACATTAAACTGTAATTATAAGTGAGAAAATCACACAGCCATTAGCAAGAACGGTTCTTTATATACTGAAGTGCTCAGCCAAATACACTGTAAAAAATAACCGTGAATTTAACGGTAAAAGACTGTAAAAATGCTACAGTAAAAACCTGTTAAATGGTTAACGGTAAATTCCCCTACTATATACGGTGCTCTCTGAATTTGAGCGCATTGTATCAAGGACTAATGATTACACGTGCAATGAGATGCGGCTTAATGAGGAAGCATTTTATGGTGGAAATGACAAATCTTCTTCTCTGGCTGTGGGCTGATTTGGTATTAAATGAAAGCAGTCCGGGCAAATGTCTGATGCATGCTGGGAAATGGATATTCTGTGTTGCAAATCACCTTTTGCATCGCTTACATTCTTGTAGTATATAATTTATCTATGCTGCACAGGAGTGAATATAATTTGTTTGCAGATGCCACTTGGTTTGGTATGTTTTTATACACTACTGCACAAAAGTGTGGGGTAATGGCTACTGAAAACTCAGTTTTGCTAACACAGGAAAAACATTTTTAAATATATTAAAATATAAAATTGTTATTTTAAATTGTAATAATATTTCAAAATATTACTGTTTTTACTGTATTTTTTAATCAAATAAATCCAGTTTTGGTGAGCATAAGATACATTTTTTTTAAATCTTACCAATTCCAAACTTTTGAACAGTACGTGTGCTTTTTTTTGTCTAAACAATTTTTAGGGCTATTGTATATTTGATTCTAATATATTTAACAATGTTCAGGAGAGAGAGTGTTCTTCTGGAGAAATCTTTTTTTTCCCGGGCTCAATACTAGCTAAACTCGTTCGATCACAATACTGTTGATTTCCCCAAAAAAAAAGGCTCATCCCTTGTTTTCCTGAACTTGTGGTTCATTTTTTAGCTCATTTTTACAGGGCCATTTTTGGCATTTTGGCATAGTGATGGAACTGTAAAAATGTACATAAGATTTTTTACACTAAAATCATGTTAACACTTATTGTCTTCTGGTTATACTAAAGTATTGAAATCAGTGAGTTATTGAATCAGTGAGTATTCTCAATGTTTACATTTCTATTGTAAGCACCTCACTGTAACAGATTTTTGCTTAAAAAAAAAAAGAGCAACTGAGTAAAAAATGATAACTGGCAGTCAAATTTTAACTGGAAGGTAATCAACATTATGCCACAAATGCTGTCAATTGAGCTTTACTATATTAAACCTGGGATTTTTCTTTCAGGTTTGTCCCTTAGACATTGAAGGAAAAGCTTTGTACTATAGAGGAAGATTGGGGTTATTTTTAAAGAAAGAACCACTCCATCAAAAGAAAGGCCCATGTCAGCTGACATTTGAAAAACAGGCACTTTGCACAAGCTTTAAGTCTCTCTCTTTCTGGCTGTAAGTGTGTGAGTGACAATGGGCGCTCTGTGGGCGCTGATAGACGGTCTGGTTTTTCCTCTTCATCAGCCTGATCAGAAAGATGGCAGCCACCTCAGAAGCCCCCAGAGCTGCCGCGCTCTCTAAATCACTAGCCACACAGAGGTGAAGAAACATCTACTGCACCAGTACTGGAGCGAGTCACAGGCCTGGCAGCCTCCCTATGTGCTCAACTCACACTGTAAACACTGCTCAGGTGCACTGATGATTGTTTCAACTTCTCCAGGTTATATCAATACTGGAAAGATTGCTTGCAAAGATGTTTATACGATTCAAGGTGAATTAGAAAAAAGTCAGCTGAAATATAATTTTAGCCAAAACAATCTCTTGCACCAAGTCTGCATTTATTTGACTAAACATACAGTAAAAACAGTAAAAGGTTACTGACTCCAAACTTTTGAACAGTAATACACACTTTCTAAAGTCAATTTTATTAGGAGCTGATATTATTCTTCTGAATAACCATAATTATGTAGGGGCAACTTGGCACGTTCTGCATTGTTAACATAAATAATGACATAATTTATTTATTTATTCTTACTCTCTAGCTAGAGTGAAAATTAAATTAATTTTCCTCACCAGACCCAGTCCTCCTCCTCTTCTTTTGTCACGTCTTCTTCCATTATTACTACTTTTGTAATGTGGCTAATTTTAAAGAATGACACAGATTTCCCACACATAATTATATCCTAGAATTAACAAGTTAGGCTACACTGTAAAAAAATGATTGTGATTTTAACAGTAAAAGACTGTAAAAATGCTACAGTAAAAACCTGTTAATTGGTTAACAGTAAGTTTCCATATATACGGTGAATAAATGTAACTACATTTAATGTGATTTTACAGTAAAATACTGTTAAAAATATGGTTTTTGGAAGTGAAAAAGAAAAAGTCATTGTATAATTTACATTGAAAACCCGTAAATTGACACTCCCAGAATTCCCTGCATGACACTTCATATTTTATGTTTTTTTTGTTGTTGAATAGCATGTTTCTTCTTCGTTTTTTCTTAATAGATGTGTACAGTAGGGTTTAATCTTACATCTAATGTTGTTAAATTAATGTTTATTGCATTATTTCAGTATCATGTGTGTCACCATGATGGGGTTTAGTGTTTGTGTGAATGACTATATATAAGAACTACCCACCTCAGTTCGTAAAAAAGCTGTTTGTGATGAGCTTTGATTCATCATGTGACTTTCTCATCATCAGCAGTTTTTGGTGGTTATCAGTGCATTACAATGGTTCAAAACAGATATTAACACTTCAATATGTTGGTTTATTAACATTACATCAGTTAATGAAATACGGTATTTTATTGTGAATTTAAGTTAAATCTGTAAAACCTAAAATGTTGCTACCATATTTTTTACGGTGAAGTTCTGGCAACCACAGCTGCCGGTATTTTACCGTAAATGTCACAGATTTTTTTTTACAGTGTATGCCTACTAAATAAAATTCAAAAATTTACCGCACAAAAAAAAAATCATTAATTAAATTATACATAATATAAATTAGACTTATATGTATCATTGTTAATAAAACGCTTTATCCTTCAGCTAATTGTCTATTTGTTTTGTGCTCTTTGATAAAAAGATGACTCCAGTCTTCTCATCTGATTGACAGTTAAATAGTAAACCCCCAACTCCACAAGACAAAAGTATAATAGCAGGACTGCTTTTATAATATTAACAATGGTGCGATTTTGAGATGCTCAACAGCAGCATGTTATCTCCCACCACAAAAAGTCCTAATTATGACAGCCTGCTACATTCTAGCTGAGCGAGGTTGCATTTCAAAGAGATCCAGACAATACAAAGACAAGCAGACAACAGCTACGCCCAGACTGAATCCTGATGTTATGTACGTGTCAGCCTTCCTTTTAAACGCCAACACACCTGCGCCATTCTTCTGTCCATTCCTGGATGACACGACACAACAGGTGTCCATATCAGGTGCGCTGCAGCTGTGCATAGACGCGACCTGTGGGACAGCAGCGACCCCATGTGGTGATTCATTATTCACTGTGCGGCAAATTGCTGGTGGAGAAAATGTTGTCCAACCTTCGAGCTCTTTCTAATCACTATCTGACCTACAAATCGAGTACTCTAGAAACGCCTTATCCTTGTAACCTCAAACGACTTTAACCAGCGCTGAAAAGTAACATATAACACGTGACTGAGCAGTCTACGACGTGCTTCAGCAGCAAAATGGACAATAACGTGCAAAGAAATAACTACACATAGTCGCTTAATTGAAAATACAACATTTAAAAAGGAAAAGTATTATTTATTATCGTGCTTGAACAATTAGAAACAGCATCGAGGTCTCTTTGACGTTTTGTAGTATTATTGTTGTACCACTGCCAAAACACTAGGAGGCGCCAAACACAGGCGCTGGTCTCCGATCAACACCATCATAGAGTCAGAAGAAGATTATAGGACTAGATGGGCGACGAAGAATGAAATAAACAGCACAATAAAAAGTATTCATCATAAAATAATGCAGCGCTAATTGGGACAATTGTCAAAAACTTAAACACTTCCCATTGTTTCATCAGGAGAGAAGGACATGGCGTTTGTCACAGCGAACTGGAACCCTCTGGGCGATGCTTTTTACAGGTAAATAACAGAACAGCTTAATCATTCTGTTATTAAATGTGCAGAATATGAGAGTATGAAATCATCATCCTGCACATACGCACTCGTTTAGGTACAGAGAAAGTGTAGCTTTTAAACGGGATGTTTGTTTTGAGTAGCCTCTGGTGTCATGTGACAGCTGACATCTTGCCCTTATAGAAGTAGGGTGGATTTAATTGTAGCTCTGACTGAATTAACTATGGTATACTAGAAAAGTTCACAATACTGTAAATCTATTAGTACAATCATTTTTCTTACAACTAGTATCCACAAATGTCTTAGTTTGCTTTATATAAACTATAATCACATAAATATACATCAATACAAGAAAATGAAGCCAAACCACTGCAGAAAAAAAAATATGCTTCATTTGTGCAAATTATCTGCACACATATATAATAAACGTTTTTAAAAACATTTTCAGTTATAGGTTTGAATATGTTTTTCATTATGTACATACACAAGTATGAATTTTCAGTGTCACAGCTGTTTAATTTTTTTTTCAACATACATGAACCACAGCTCAAACATGTTTTATGAAAGATCTTACATAATTATTTGTTTATATAGTAGCTTATTTACTTACTAATTTATTATACAATTTATGTGAACATAACGGTTTGAAAAAAAAAAGTTCTCTATATACATTTTTTTTTATATAAAGGAAATAAAACTTGTTTTGGGTAAGTTTATATTACAATACATTTATTTTGATAATGAAAGTATTAACTTGTTTCATAGGAAATGGAATATTGTACACTACCCGGTTTATTGGTGGAAGTCCTGATGTTTCCATTCAAGGATATTAGGAAGAAAATTGTCTGACGTTTTCCAGAAACATTTCTTTATAAGGAGCAACGTGAAAATCACATTATTTGATCATTACAAAACAATATACCTGCTGCTCCACTTTTTAAATGTTTTTGTCATGTTATGTCAGCCAATTTTAAAAACCAAGAATGTTGCCACATTGCCATACCCTAAACATATCCTTAAAAACAGCAAGATGTCCATTTTAAAGTACATTTAGACTTAAAACTGTGGCATGTAAGATCTGAGAAATTCGCTAAAAACAAATGTCCTCTATGGAGTACAAAACAGAATTGCTGGGTCCAGTGAGAAAAGCATAGGTTATGCTTATCTAGGGTATTAAGGAATTAACCTGGCTTTTACAGTATGCTGTACAGCAGAGCAGTCATATCAGGAATTATTATGCTTGTACCAACTTTCTAATCCCCGTTCTTTGTTCCTGAAACAGAAAGATTGAATTGTATGAGATGGGCTGGAATCTGAAAGATGGTCTGAGAGACTGTCTGGTTGCTGCAGCTCCATATGGGGGTCCCATCGGTGAGTTTTGTTTCATAACGTTGTTGCGTAAGATTGTATCAGAGTACAGTTTTGTGGAGTTCAAAGACGATGATACTTCTTTCTCTATCAGCTCTCCTAAAGGCACATAACCGATGCTCTCCCAGTGCCAGACCTCAGTTAGAGATCTTCTCTTCCTCAGGACTGCCTCTGGCCAGCTTTCCAGTAAGAACACACAGCTGCACAGCAGGGCTGCCAGATTAATCAAAGTAAATTTGAAATTGCGATATGGCTTAGTGCGATTATCAAATCACAAAGGCCATTTAATTTAATGAATATGCGTGGCACTGTGTTCTTATATGTTAGTTGCTCGTAATCCGGCGGCATTTGCGGTGTCTTAGAGTAGCTTGGTTTGCAGTAAATGCTGCTCCACATTAACTCATCTATGCATCTGTTGTATAGAGTTTGGGTTGCTTATAACAATCATTTGGAAACGCAAAATGCACCAACCATCCTCCCATACTTGTACTGAGAAGCACTTATGAACAGAAGAGACGCTCTGTAAGCTTCATGCATTTTTTTTTTGTCAAAATAAAAGTTAGATGATTTAACAAAAAAAAGATGTATATATTAAGACAGACATAAAAATTGGCATTGTAATTTTACACTTGTACTGTGAAATAAAATTATGTTTTACGATTTCTTTTTATTTTACAGTGAAGTTACAATAGTAATATTTCTTATTTTGTTTTTGCTTAGCAATTTTTATATTTAAATGTTAACATTTTAAATTTTAATAAAGTTATTATTATTATTATTATTATTATTATTATTATCTTTTTTTGTTGTTGTATCGATATATAAATAAACATGCACATTTTGGCAAAACAAACCTATACAACAAAGTACAACAAACCTGGATTTTTTTTTTTTATAATATCATAAATTGCTATTTTTATAACAATTAGATTTTGTCTCAAAATCGTGCAACTCTAGAATTGACTATTAGTTATTAAATAATGCTGTTCTTTTGGAATACTTTTGTGAACAAAAATGCTGTATAGTGACCTCTCTCTTTGTCTGCTTCAGTGGAAGAGTGGAGTGGTGAAGCAACTGGGTTGGACGGTGTCTGATGACCTACTGTGTGTTCAGGAGGATGGCACTGTGCTTGTCTACGATCTCTTGGGTGGCTTCAAGAGACACTTCAGCATGGGCAATGTGAGAATGCACATGGTTTTAAAAGGATGCATCTGTGATTCTATAGCCTACGTTCAAAGCATTGCTTCTTTAAATCAGTATTGATTTATAGCTAAAACATAGCATTGATTCTTTCACAGGAAGTTTCTCAAAGTCAGGTGCTGGAGACCAAGATATTCCATTCGCCGTATGGGACAGGTGTTGCCATATTGACAGGTGCCTTGCGATTCACTTTGGCCACAAACATTGATGACATAAAATTGAGGCGGTTACCTGAGGTTCCAGGTAAAATATGCATTCTTTGTGGTGTTATAAGAATACATAATTCCACAGTATTCTGAAAGATAAACTGTAAGTGAGATGCATTTATTAAGGTTTGATGTTTCTAACCCTAAATGGTCATTTTTTTTTATTTCAGGTCTACAGGGGGCGCCCTCATGCTGGGCAGTCCTGACTCAGGACAGGCAAAGTAAAGTGCTGGTGGCCAATGGATCTCATCTGTTCGTCTTGGACAATACAGCTTGCACACCTGTGGTAAAGACCACTCACACAGACTCAAACTACACAGATATTCAGATATTTTCAGTGTTTTATTACCTCATAAAAGTTACCAGTCTTTTTGCCCCAAATCCAAATAATGTGTATTTGAAACTCATGATGATGACAGACCTAGCAATCAAAAAAGTGTATAAACAGACAATGTGCATAAGAAAGCACCTGCTAAATAATGATTGTGTGTGTGTGTGTGTGTGTGTGTGTGTGTGTGTGTGTGTGTGTGTGTGCACGCACGTTTTTTTGTGATTTATGAGGACACAAATTTATATAATGACATGGTTATGGCATAGGTATTACAACGAGAAGGTGATTTATGAGGACATTTTGAGTGTCCCCATATTTCAAAAGGCTTATAGATCTTTCAGAATTTTTTTTTTTTTTTAAATCTAAAAATGCAGAAAGTTTCCTGTAAGGGGTAGGTTTAGGTGTAGGGTTGGTGTTCACAAAAACAAACCTGTGTGTGTGTGTGTGTGTGTGTGTGTGTATATATATCAGACTCCCCCAGGCCTCTCTCCACAAGCGTCCAGTATAGTTCACATGTGTGTCTCATTCAGTTATAAGTATCTGGCGCTCCTCACTGACTCTGGCCATGTGTGGATGGGCACGTCGAACCTAAAGGTAAGTGAAAACCAGCAATATCACTTTGTATTTGATTAACCTGTTTATTCTGGTTACAATTGTAGAAACTTGCTGTAAGTGGTCTAAGCGATTGTTTCTCCATCAGTTCATTATTCTCTCCACTTTAATTGATTAGTTAACTAGTTCATTAATTGCTCTGTCTTAAGCCTTAATTACAACCTTAATACTTTTGCACAACAAAGCAGCATCAGGTGAATGTTTTCTGGTGCAGGAGAAACTCAGTGAGGTGGACACCAAAATCAAAGCTCCCCCGAAACAGATGGCCTGGTATGACACTATTTTACAGTTAGCATGATTTATGTATATTTGATGTATGCTGTATTTTCACTGACATTTAGTTTTAAGGATGAGTTTGTATTATTATTATTTTCTTGCAGGTGTCGCAGGCCCAAGAGTCAGCAGCCATCGGCTGTGGTAATGTGGGATGGGCTCCTCCTAGTGGTGGGAGAGTGTAAAGAAACAATTCAGTACCATCTGGACGATGACTCAATTCTGGTGCCAGAACTGGACGGGGTCCGGATCATCAGTGGAACACACCATGAGCTGCTGCAAGAGGTCCCAGGTTAGAAAATTCTACACTGCCGTTCAAAAGTGTGGGGTCCATTCGATTTTTTTATGTTTTTGACAGTATTAAAATGTAATTTATTTCTGTGATGGCAATACCACACATTTCTTATTACTATCAATGTTGAAAGCAGTTGTGCTGGTTAATATTTTTGTGAAAAGTGTGATGCACTTTTTCAGGATTCATAGAAAGTTAAAATAAACAGCATTTATTTGAAATGAAAATCTTTTTGTAGCATTATAAAGGTCTTTACTGTTACTTTTGATTGAATGCATCCTTGCTGAATAAAAGGATTAATTTTGTTCAAGAGCAAAAACCTAATCTTACCGACCCCGAACATTTGAATGGTAATGTATATAGAATGCTGCCAGTTTCTACATCCCTCAAGCCCACAAGTGATTTGATTTTCCCATGATGCTCTGCAGGTGCATGCGAGGAGATCTTTAAAATTGCCTCAATGGCTCCTGGAGCACTACTGCTAGAGGCACATAAAGAATATGAGGTAAGACACATTTACTGTGTCGGATACACATTATTAAAACTTGACGTATTAAAACTTGAAATGTAATACATAAAATTGACCACAGATCTACAATTACAGCTATTGTTGAAAATTGCATACTTGACTATATGTTTGAATGTATGCTTATACTGTATGAGGTTCTTTCTTCTGTTGTACACAAAAGAAGATATTTTGAAGTATGTGGGTAACCAAACAGTTGCCATTGACTTCCATAGTATTTTTTTCTCATTTTTGGGTGAACTATGCCCTTAAGTGCTAATTATGACAGGTTTATTATGTCTAATTGCTTTTGTGTGTGAAAATATTTGCAGAAAGAGAGTCAGAAGGCAGATGAGTATCTGAGAGAAATTAAAGAGCAGAGTCTACTGAGCGAGGCTGTGAGGCAGTGTGTGGAGGCCGCCGGACATGAACATGAACCTGAGACACAGAAAACACTCTTGAGGGTGAGCCACACAGGCTGAATGTTGCAGGAAGAGAGACATTTCATTTATAGAAGGAATGAAAATAAACATCGGTTTATACAGTATATTCTTTCTCTCTCGCTTGTTCTCTCTGCAGGCGGCCTCATTTGGGAAGTGCTTTTTGAGTAATTTTCCTCCAGAGCAGTTTGTCAGCATGTGTAGAGACCTGCGGGTGTTGAATGCAGTCCGAGACTATACCGTCGGCATTCCACTTTCCCACACTCAGTTCAAACAGATGACCATACAAGTGCTCATCGACAGGTGCGACCATAAGAGGGTATAATTTTGTGCACAACATTTGTCTGTATGCATTGCATAAAATAGTTTTTTGATCACTTCCTTTGAAATGTTTAAAGTTTTATACTGAATGTGACAAAGCAGATTGTTTATCTTAATCTATGGCACTTTCTCTGTTTCAGACTGGTGTATCGTAAACTCTATCCACTGGCTATTGAGGTTTGCCGCTATTTAAAGACTCCAGAATATCAGGGAGTGAGCCGAGTACTCAAATACTGGGCCTGCTACAAGGTGTGTGTGTGTGTGTACTTATTTACTCCACTTGTAAGGTTAAAATGTCTAAAAATATGAATGTTGTAAAACATTTTAAAAACCTGTTGTGATGTTTACATTTATAAAAATTAACTATAAAATATATAGTTATATTCCAATATTTTGTATTTTGTATTGTTTTTACAACTTTTATTCAACAAAGTTGCATTAAATTTATCAAAATTGACAGTTAAGACTTTTACACTTTCAAAAGATTTCTATTTTGGATGAATATTGTTCTTTTGAACATTCTATTCAAAATTCCACTTTGCCATGGCAGAAATAAATTACATTTTAAAACACAGTAAAATAGAAAAAAAAAAATTACATTTTAATAATATTCGTGCAGCCCTACTGCATGCCTTCTTGTATGCTAGTGTACACGGTGGTCATGTACCTGAAGAATGAGCTGAACAGAGGAGACTTCTTCATGATGTTGAGGAACCAACCTGTGGCTCTGAGCCTCTACAAACAGGTACACACATCTGCACACACCTGCTTGCCGAAAAAACACACACCCTGCTGCTGCAGACCTGAGAACCACAGGTATTATTTATGATAAGAACATGTGAAATGAACAATGAAATCTCATTGGTCTAAACCCCTCTGCTCATATCTGTACATCAAATCTGTTCTGACTGGCTATGATTTTGTTGCTGTATTTACAGAAAAATTACTGCTGCCTAGTTAAGACAGTTGTTCACCAAAGCAATTCACGTCAGCTCCATAGCCTCAGTGTTGTTATCATTAAATATAGTAAAACTAAAAGTACTGAAAGTCCTTTTAATAATTAAAATAAAGCTGAAATAAAATAAAATATAAATGTAATAACTTAAATGAAAATTAGAAATGCAGCCTTGGAAACTTATTGAAATAAATATGTTGAAGTTCTAAAACTTACTAAAAATGAAATAAAAAATAAATTAGCGCTAAATATAAATATTTTTAAAAGACATACACATAACAAATCTACTAAAACTTTCAAATAAAAATGAAACCTGTTCACATTGTTTATTTTGTGTGTGTAGTTCTGTAAGCATCAGGAGCAGGATACACTAAAAGATCTTTTCAATCAAGATGATGATCATGAAGAACTTGGCAATTTCTATGTAAAGGCCAGCTATAAAGAGCAGGTTGGTGTTTACAGTTCTTTCTTCCTCATTTTTCTTCTCACTTCCATGATTTGAATGACAGAAGTGCTATAAAGGTTCAACAAATTATGGTGGCTCCATTTCCACCAATGGCTGGGGTTTGAAGGCTTTGCCTTCCACCTTAATTTCTTAGTACTCTTCTGTTATTTTTAGTAACATGATTTTGCTAGTTGCCTTGGTAAGAATGCATCTACTTAGAAAATAAATGTAAAGTGCATGTGTGTGCAATTACAGAGACTGGAAGCTCGGATTGCTCATTTACAAAGTGCTGTGGACGAGTACTACAAAGCCAAGAATGAATTTTCTGCCAAGGTGAAGACCTCAGACTCTTCTGTTACAGGCAGATTAGCAGCCTGGGTCAGAGTTCACTGCACATCTGTGAATGATCTAAAGGAATTCTTGTTTTTTCGCCTCTCTCAGACAACAGAAGATGAAATGCGTCTGCTGCGGTTTCAGAGGAAGCTAGAGGAAGAGAAGGGTGAGCAGCTCGTGGGATTCTCCCTTCATGACACTATGACCACGCTGCTGTCTGTGGGACTGCACAAACACGCCGAACAACTTTACAAAGACTTCAGAGTGCCCGACAAGAGGTGTGCCTTCTATTTATAGTTTTACCCACATGATTTATACTTTCTCTTTCTGTCTTTATTTGGTTTCATTGAAAGAATATACCTTGAGCAACATTTAATTCATGTCCCACTGGCAGTGTCGAGAATCACGAGAACATTCTCTGAGCTTCAGTGGTGACTCTGAGCTAATAAACCAGAGTGTGGCAAAGTGCTTTATCCTGCTGAAAGAGGCCACTGCCATCAAGGAACACCATTTCCTTGAAGGGTTGTATGTGATCTGCAACAATCTTTAAGTAGGTGGTACGTATCCAAGTAATGTCCACATGAATGCAGGACTCAAGGCCTTCTTCCCATAGTACATCCAGCTGCCATCTCTTCCCCCAGTAAAAGACACGTGCGCACGTGGCCATCCAACTGATCTTAAAGAAAATGTGATTCATCAGACCAGGCAAACTTCTTTCATTGCTCCATGGTCCAGTTCTGAAATTCACATGCCCACTGTAGGTGCAGATTACAGGGGGGTAAAAATGACTTTAGAAAGATGGCAGCATCAATAATATATTAATACTTCCTGAGTTAGAGGCACTCAAACTTTGGAAAAAGAATATTTATGGCACTCAGACAGGTATGTTCTACGCAGTTATTTTGATATAGGTAAACAAGATACATTATTTTAGTTTCAACGTCAGACCTTCCTCTTTAAAAGAAAAAAAGAATCAGCTGAATGCAAAGTGATTCAAAATGTGGTTTTTGACCACTGAAAATGTGTACAATTCCACTATTTACTCCTGGAGCCATATTGAGATTCCAATATTGCTGGAATGGAACCATATAGAGCCTTAAAAATGAAGATACCAAAAGGAAAGCGTGTTAATACCCAAAATCTAAAATGTATAATGCAACAAAGATTGCTAAAGTCAACAGATTTTACTAATAGACCTATCGATCTCTGTGTGAAAATAATATAATGCTGCTGCCAACTTTCTGAAGTCATTTTACCCCCCACCCCCCACATCACTATACATATTTATTTATCTTTCTTCAGAAAAAATATTGGCAAAATCAAAAATTGGGGACGTTTCTGAAATTTGGTTGATTTGACACTGAATGACCCAGTCAGTGGTTTTAATGTAGTGGCTGATGTATAGAGTATGTTTTTAAATAAAGATTAATATAATGTGAATGGTGGCCCGAGATGCTGGTATGGGCTCCAGCCCCCCTGGGACCCTGCAGAGGATAAGCGGTATAGAAAATGAATGGATGGATAATGTCATGAGTGAAGGTGTTTCTCATTATCAGGTTCTGGTGGCTGAGGTTGAAGGCTCTGGCTGAGAAGGAGGATTGGGAAGAGCTGGAGAAATTTTCCAAAAGCAAAAAGTCCCCTATTGGATATCTGGTAACTGATGTCCTGATGATCTGAATTATTGTTGTGAATTATTCTTAGAATTATTGTTGCGAATTATTTATTATCGTCTTTCTCTGATTACAGCCGTTTGTTGAGGTGTGCATTAAACACCATAACAAATATGAAGCCAGGAAATATGTGTCAAAAGTCACACTGGAGCAGAAGGTGAAAGCTCACCTTGCTGTGGGGTAAGAGCTTGTTCCAAAAAGTACACGTGACACTAAAGACCGCAGTAACAGCTGCTGAAAATTCAGCTTTGCCATCACAGGAATAAACTGCATTTTAAAATACATTCAAATAGAAAAGTGTAATAATATTTGACAATATTGCTGTTTTTACTATATTTTTGATTGAATAAATGCAGACTTGGAGAGCATAAGAGACTTTTTCTTTCTGACCCCAAATTTTTTAACAGAAGTAAGCATTACTGTTCATGACTAAGACAAAGAACCACAATAAATATGATTGTCTCTCACACAGGGATGTGGAAGGTGCCGCAGAGGCTGCTATCGAGAGGCGTAATGAATCAGAGATCGGTACTGTTCTGTCACGCTGTTCAGCCACCACTGATCATCTTCTGGTGGAACGCCTCAACCGTGCTAAAGCCACTGTTGCCAAAAAGTGAGCCTGTTCACTTCTGCCCCGCTTAGCTCAACTGCATTTGCTGCCCAACAATATGAAACCTCTGTGTGCCAATTCTCCTGCACAAAGCAGCTCGCAGCAGAAATCGTTTTTGGCTGTGTAAGTGTCTCCTGATGTAATGGAACATTTTCATGAAAATTCTGCACAGTGAAGGAAAATTATTGGGTGGAGAAAAAGGCGGACAGCAAGAAAAATGGCATGTCAGCTTTTTGTGTTTTTCCTGTCTCTGTCGGACAGCTAGAAGCGGTTCCCATCTTGCACTTCACTGTAAACCATAAAAACCTTTGTACCTATAGTTGCATTATGAACCATTGTGTGTTTGATTTAGAATCATACTGTCTTTGATCATATGCCTGTTCTGTCAAGATTATCTGCCTTTATGAACAAAACATTTGTTATTTTAATTAAACCATGATTGGATACCAACACGTGTTGAATGCAATTTGTGCACACTATTGTATTTTTTTCTATGATGTTTTTACCACAATCAAACTTTTCTCTCATGACTAAGCATTGATTGATTGAGGTCAAACTCCTCTCTCCTGCACTTTTGTCCAAATTTTTGGGTGTATGTAAACGTGTGATCGCAGAGGAGGCTCTGTCACATTTACAGAAGGGAACTTTGCAGAGTAGGTGACTTTTGCAAGAACAGCGACCAGAGAGGAAAAGAGGATAGAAGTTAAAAAGGTACGACGACACAATAGTCTTGGTTTGCAGGAAATATGATGTCCAACAAATGCTGTTTTCACAGCGCTGCATGACTTTATATCACGTGATTTTGTAGTTCAGCCTTTCCAGAAGACTGAGCACAACATGTGCAGTTTGTTTTGTTTGTGTAACTTTGTGTTGTCTAGAAAATGAAACGTTGTAACCAGTCGTGGTTTGTTTTAAAACCAGTATAGAATCGATTTATTTAATTATTTCGTCGGTAACTTTTTTGTATTTATTAATTTTTTTTTATGCTTGAACAACAAATATATAACAAAATTGCCATTGGTTATATAGAAAAATATAGAAAATAAATATTAACTATAAATGTATATATAAAACCACCAAATAAATAAAGTAAAAATAAAACGAATAAAATAATGAAAGGCCTTGTTATTTAATAATACAAAATGAGAGCACAGTTTTTACAGCTTTTTGGTTTGTACTTTCCTTAAAGGGATATTTCAACCAAAAATGAAAATTCTGTCATTAATTACTCACCCTCATGTCGTTCCAAACCTTTGTTCATCTTCGGAACACAAATTAAGATATCTTTGAAGAAATCCTGCATAGACAGCAACGCAACTGAAACGTTCAAGGCCCGGAAAGGTTGTAAGGACATCGTTAAAATAGTCCGTGTGGCATCAGTGGTTCAACCGTAATGTTATGAAGCTACAAGAATACTTTTTGTGCGCAAAGAAAACAAAAATAACTTTATTCAACAATTTCTTCTCTTGCGTGTCAGTCTCCGCCGTGTGCTCAGGAGAGTAGGGTACCACAATGCCAACAAATGCCTATGTAATTTTCTACCTCAGAAAAAAAAGAGGTTTCTGATTACTGAATTTACAACGATGAATATGAAACTATAACAAGTATTATACTATAACGATTATAACAAGTATAATCAAGAGATTAATAATATATGCCTCATTTTCCAAATTCTTATTACAGTTCAAAAAAACAAATATTACATATTGTAAAAGAAAATTGCACAACAATTTATAAATCTAGAAACCTCCCACCATGTCGTCAGTGAGATGATTACGGTTATGATTATAAAATACAGCCATAATGTATAATAGAGTCACCTGTTACACATTCATTCATAGCTCATGAATGAATTTATTAAGTTTATGGTGATCCATATTAAAAGTATTTTTATAATATCCAATGATCACAATATAACGTTAAATAGTAATAGTATGGCACTATCAGTCTCAGGGCAGCATGTTTGTCTCAACCAATGGTGTGAGTTTAATGCGGGACAAAATTTTTGCTCGACCAATGGCAGACGGGGGCGGTGTTCTGGGGAAACCGGTTTGACAACAGGCCAGTTGCATAAACATAGTCACCATGTTAAGACTGTGTCTTAAGAACTAGTTTGACTAACTAGCAGTTAACCAAGTGGTTAACAGTCTGTCTTTTCAGATTCATATTAGATCAATCTATGTTTTTATGTAACTGACTTTAAAAATGTATGACCAGTCTTGCAGAAAAAGAAAAGATTAGGTGTCTAACTTTTAAGACTAGTCTTCTAAGCAGTTTATGCAACCGGCCACAGATCATGTTTGCATTTCGTTTCTAAGGTAAAAGTTGTTTCAGGAAATCATCCAGTTACATGAACTATACTTGTGTGTTTCAGGTCATGTCGTCCATAAAAGTGGAATGTGTTATCAAACAAAAGAACCAAATCGGTGAGAGTCCAGTTTGGGAGGAGAAGGACTCCTCTTTGTTGTACGTTGATATTACGGGTAAAAGGGTCAGCCGGTGGAACTCGCTGACCAATCAAATAGACAGTATTGCCACAGGTAAGCATACAGTAAGTTCAGTGTGGGCTGCATTTTTAGCGACTTTCAAGGTAAATGCAACCAAATTAACAGTTAGTTGCCACAATAAAAGTCATTTAGTCAATATTTTGAGCTTGCATTTTATTTAAAGGTGCATTAGACATTGATTCAAGTGAAAATAGCATATATTATGATATGAATTAATTCAAATTTCTTGCCTTTGCACAGAAAAACTTGTAGGCTCTGTGGTGCCACGGCAGGCAGGTGGTTATGTCATCGCAGAGGGAACACGGTTTGCATTTGTTGACTGGGTAAAGCGTTCTGTTAAAGCTGTTGCCCATGTCAATGACAAGGAAAAACCAAACACCCGCTTCAATGATGGAAAAGTGGATCCAGCTGGCAGGTTTTTTGCAGGTACTGTGTGAGAGAAATCACATTTCATAAGCCTATTTTCACTCTGCTTATGTAAAGTATATGGAAATTGAAAACTTTAGAATGTTATCTTGGGACAGTTGTAATTCTGCTTTGTAGTTTTTTATTTTATTTATTTTTTTAACACAATTTACAGAAGCTGATAATAAAATAGTTTGCCATTCGCACTTCCCCTTTACTTTGTGCAGGTACCATGGGTTTGGACATGAAGCCTGACGTGACGGATGGGGCGCTGTACAGCCTCCTTCCTGACCACTCTGTCGTCAAGCAGTTGGATCAAGTGCACCTTTCCAATGGTTTGGACTGGTCACTTGATCACCGCATCTTCTACTACATCGACAGCTTGGCATTCATGGTGGAGGCCTTTGATTATGACATCCAGACCGGAGGGCTATGTGGGTTTGTTTTGCATTGGACGTGTGGTCTTGATGTAATATTTAAGCTTGTGTGGTTTTGTAAAACCTATGTATTTATTTATTTGTGTTTAAGCTAACCGCAGAATGGTTTACAAGATGGAGAAAGATGAACACGTACCAGACGGTATGTGCATAGACACAGAGGGCAAACTGTGGGTCGCCTGCTTCGATGCAGGAAGAGTGCTGCGTATCGACCCACAAACAGGTGTGTGAGTTTATAAAAGAGTAACATAGATCAGACAAAGCAATTTCATACAAAAACTAATGGTGAAATGTGAAATTTGGTGTAATGTTCAAAATTCACATTTTAGGTTTGACTGTATAGCTTATGTTGATCAAAATATGAATGCCCCCTTAAGCAATGTTAACCTTATTTTACTCATAAATTGACTCATAAACCACTATATTAAAAACCCATGGGAAATTCCAGAGGGAAGTCAAAAAGTCTCCACACTGTTGCTTCCATAATTGGCCATCAATCTCATGTTTATGAGAGAAACATTCTATTGAAATGTTCATATATCTGTTTCCACACAAAAAGCAAGCATCATAACTATTTTTACACTGAGAATAATAATAATAATGATTTGAGCACCAAATCAGCATATTAGAATGATTTCTGATGGATCACGTGACACTGAAGACTGGAGTAAAGATGCAGAAAATTCAGCTTTGCCATCACAGGAATACATGACATTTTAAAATATACTAAAATAGAAAACAGTCATTTTAAATAGTAATATTTTACAATATTACTGCTTTTACCATATTTGTAATCAAATAAATGAAGACACAAGAGACTTCTTTCAAAAACAAAAAAATCTTAAATTCATAAATTAAAAAACAATAGGGAAGTCACATTTGTATATATATATTTAATATATTTTAGGATTTAGGACTACAAACATCTCTATACTCACTACAGACTACTGTTACACTATCAAAAGCTACCAAATGACCAATGGTCAAATGGATATAAATACAAAGTCTAAATGAAAAACAAAGAACAGGTGAACAAGCTCTTTTGACCGATCTTTTCAGTAGTTAATGAACTTCCCTTCTCAGGCACACGGCTGCAGACAGTGAAACTACCAGCTGAGAAAACCACTTCCTGCTGTTTTGGAGGGAAGGACTACAGTGATCTCTACGTCACTTCAGCGTGTATTGACCTGGATGCAGATGCACTGGCCAAGCAACCTGAAGCTGGCTGCACATTTAAGGTAGACGTCTTATTTCATATCTTGCTCATGGTTGCATGACATAACCTCTGACACATTATATGCTCCATTCTTACCTCAGGTGTCTGGTTTAGGAGTGAAGGGCATCCCACCATACTCATACACTGGATGAAAACCCAGGAAAAAGTGATGTAAGCATCGTGACCATTTTGCAGTCACGATACAACAGTGTTCCAATCGTGCAATCAGTGATACATATAATATTAGATACTGAAAGCTTACCTCATTTCAGATGATTTCCAGAATATTAGACATTAGAAGCAGTTTGTCTAGATGACTAAATGAAAGATGTAATTATATGTGAAATAATTTATGCATTTTAATCCTGTATACATTAACTACACAAAGTGTGACTGTGCACATTTTAGAAAATTATTTCAAATGATACTTTTTTGGAGATTTTTAGATAATTATGTAATTTAGGTAACTTGTAATGTATATTAACCACAAATGTGATGTTTGGCTGTGCTGCTGAAGTGAGTCAGACAACAATGATTGTAAAAAATTATGTAATTATGATTGTGAATAAAGATTTTTTTAATTCTCTTGCAAGTCAAAATGGCACACCGTTCACTATTTTACATCCATGATCTGTATATCAGAGTAAAACTCTATTCAGTGGGAAAATGTAGGGCAGGACTTGATTTTACTGGGAACTGATTGGATCGTAAAAAGTAGGTCCAGAATGGTGGTTTGGAAGGAAGAGGCTGAAAAGAGAGGGATTTGTGATGTCAGCTAAAAAGTCATTTCAGACTATGCATTATGAGGGGTGAATAGGCTCGGTTTCATGTTGACTTTAAGGATACTAAGTAAACCTACAGGTTGTGGTGCAAAGGTTGAAGTTTTGTTTGCTGTATTTGTGAATCTTTCAGCATGAGCTGAAATAAGAAAAAAGTTTTACATTTAAATGATCTCTGGAATTCTAGACTGGTTTTTTTCAAGGGTTTAAATTAGCTGTTTAGGATAAATAATTCAAACAAGCTCCACCACCAAATAAATATATTTTGTGTAGTCATCATTCCTTCACTCAAACAGTGACACAAACTGTACTACATAAGACAAGGTTCAAAGTTTAATATTTTTTTGTGCATCATAAAATTTGTAAGCATATCATACAAAACACACAAACAAAATACAAACAGCAAACACAACATTCTGACATCCTACAAATTTAAAAGACAGAAGTGGGAATAAAGAATGTCTATACCGATTGCTTTTAAGTTTAGGCATACTATAACGTATACCAGAAGGAAGCATTTTAAACTCATGGAACAGTGGATGAGAACAATCTGCAAGAATAGCTCTAGCTTTCTGTAAGACAAACCGATCAAAGCTATAACCCAGTCTGCTTAATGCCAATAATCTTACTACCTTGATTGACAATGCAATTCAAAGAGTTCTGATGTTTAACATTTACGTTACCATACCAACAGCATATAGAGAAGCAAAGTACCGATTCAATAAAAGATTTATAATACATGGTCATAAGAGTCCTACTGATACTAAAAGTAGAGAGCCTCTGAAGACAGTGTAACCATTGCTGGCCTTTTTTGCATACTGCTTCAACATGAGTATTGAAACGTAATTTATTATCAATGATAAGCCCAAGGTACTTGTAACTGCTGGCCCATTCCACCATTTGACATTTTACTCTAGTTGGTTGAGGAGACGAAGGACTGGATCTAAAATCAATTACCATATCTTTGGTCTTTTTTATGTTTACTTGCAAGAAGGCACTGTCGCACCATGTCATAAAATCATTCACCACTGGACCATGACAATTCTCATCCCCAGTCAACAAACTAACAATAACAGTATCATCAGCGAATTTTAAAATGAACCTGTATGTGTGTCTACTCACACAATCATTAGTATATAAAATGTAGAGCAAGGGTGAGAGAACACATCCTTGGGGAGAACCTGTGGATGTAATTAGGGTGTCTGAAAAGGTGCTGTTTACTCTCACTCTCTGCATTCTATCACTTAAAAAATCGAATAACCACCCCACTATCTTAAATTCTAATTTAAACTCTGAAATTAATTTCTTTACTAAAGCATGGGGCTGAATAGTATTAAAAGCTGGATGAGGCATCCTCAACTCCTCTTCTGGCCTGGTAAGCAAACTGCAACGGATCTAAAAGACTTTGAGTTTTCAATAAAAGTTCATCCCTGACAAATTTCTCAAAACATTTCATCACCAATGATGTCAGAGCAACAGGTCTAAAATCATTTAGAGTCTTAGGATAACTTGTCTTCCCTACAGGCACAACTATGGCTTTTTTCCACAACTTTTTTAAAACGTTTATAACATCCTGCTGATTGAAAAATGTACACTCCATATTACACAGTCGCATTCCTAAGCACACTCATTTCACTAGTAAAATCCTCCACATCAAATCTAGTATAAAAAGTATTCAATTCTTGTGCCAGCTGAATATCGGATTGATAACCAACCAATTTTATGGGGGCATTACTTTTACTCTTGGATCCAGTTATAGTATGCATACTCTCCCAGGCAGAGCCAAGTCTTCCTCTAAGATCCCCCTCTACTTTCTCCTTGTACTTATTTTTAGCCCTCCTAATTTCACACTTTATTTGTTTTTGCAAATCATGCTTCCTTTCCAAGCCACCTGCATGAAATGCCTTGTTTCTTTCAATCATAAGAGACTTTATAGATTTAGTTATCCATGGCTTTGTATTAGCAAAAGTTTGCACAGTTTTTGAGGGATAAGCATATCCTCACAAAAATGTATGTAACTACTTACAACATCTGTTAATTCATCAGTCAACAATATCATCAATGAATATCATCAATTCATCAACAAGCAATAAAGAACAGATGCGAATAAAGACATTTAATATTTTGGATGATATGCATTTCATTGCAGTTTAATATTTACCCAATAATAATAGAAATGACCATTGTGCTTTAGTGTTAATTCATACATGGTGTTCTTTTGCATGTTCACTTGCATTTCATTCCTCTTAAACAAGTACAGTCTTGAGTTTGTTTGCCAATGCTCCAAAATGGCAACGTTTGCAAACAGTTTAAAATAACCTCTGCCAAAGGAAGTGAATTAGCTGTGTTAGCGAAAACTACAAATTGTCGTAGAACTGTTTGTTAAGGGTAGAACATTTTAGATTGAATAAATAGATAACATTTATTGGGACAAGAAATTGTGTTTTTTATAAAGAAATGTAATACTAACTTTTTGGGAAAACTGAAACTCTTGAGTCTTATGTTCACCAAGTCTGCATATAAAACAGTAGTAATGCTATTACAATTACTGATTTCTATTTTAAAATAAAAATCATAGATGCATAGATGAATTTTCAGCTTCCATTAGTTCTGTCACGAATCCGGTCTATAAACTTCCGTTCACTCACCACCAGTTACAGACTGTTACACATCACCCTGGACTACATTTCCCATGCTCCATTGCACTAATCACAAGCTCACCTGAAACCAATCACACACAGCTGCTACCAATAACACACACTATATAAATCAGTCTCACACCACCATTCAACGCCGAGTATTGTATGCACATATCGCTAGTCAGTGATAGCTACGTTACGGAGCCATTTCGTTAGCCATTGTTTATTTCCAAGTCCTAGTCTTAGTGTAGTTTTGCCTTGCCTGTTTTCCGGTCCTTTGACTATAGCTCGTGTTTACAGATTACCCCTTTTGTCATGCCCTCTGGATTACGTTCGCCGATCGATGACCCACGCCTCCCCTAGGAATACTCTTTGTCTTGCCTCATTCATGTCTGTTTGCTGTTTATTGACCCATGCCTGTTTGTGACCACGCCTGTGAATAAAGCTCTGCATATGGATCCGCACGCTTCCTCTGCTCTCTCCGTAACAAGTTCAATCTTCAGTGTCACATGAACCTTCAGAAATCATTCTAATTCTGATCTGGTACTCAAGAAACGTTTCTTATTATCAATGTTGAAAACAATTGTGCTGCATGATATGTTTGTGGGAACTGATCCTTTTTCATGATTCTGGTGAATAGCTTTTAATCTTTTAAGTTGTTGCAGTTTTTACAATTGAATGCATCCCTATTGAATAAAATAATCGATTTCATTGATTTCTTTCAAAAAAAAATCTTAATCTAAACTTTCTTGAGAAATTCTTGGGAGTATTTGCTGGAAAATGGCAATAGAGAGTCTGTGTTTTATGCTGAGGTGAATTTGTAGACCTCTCTCTTCTTAAGACGCAGAAAATATTCCCATACACAAGACTTACAATCTAGAGGAACTGAAAGAAAACTTGGGAGGGACCCATTGAATATGGATGAGCAATTGATAATGACCCAACCAGAGGGTGTTGTCTAAACTACATATAAAAACAGTGCAATCAGAATGCTGTGATTGTCAAACACAAACAGGACACAAATATGTATGGTATGATGTGATAATACTTACCTAGACCGTCTGCTTGGATAGCTGTAAACCACAAACCCCCCCCCAGGGCTTTGTACCACTGAAAAATTGGACAAGAACAAGAAAATGGCTGAAACGGAGAGTCTAGCTGACTGGATGGCTAACCTTAATGAGAAATTTACAAAAATCCCCTTGAGCCAACTTGCTATTCCAGGTAAGTAATGTGAATATTAACAACAGCTGCCAGACTATTATGTAAAGCTGTCAGATATGAATAACCATCTTCCTACTTTTTGCTAATAGATTAATTCAATAGCATTTAGGCATGTGAATTCACACTTGGCATCTTTTTTGACAAGAAAAAGTTGACAAGAGTGCTTTTTTAGTAAAATAAAAAGCTGGCAGCGTTTTGGTTACAAATAGCAGCCGAGGGCGTCTTTTGTTGCTATAACAGCTGCAACAGTAGCCTAGTGCTATATGCTGCAGAAATGTCGCGAAAGAGTAAAAAGTTGGCTCTTGCGTTGCCTTTTGCAGTTAACGGGGAGGAGAATGTTGGTTCACAACGATGTTTGTGGGTGCGCGACATTATACGGGGAAGGAAACAGTATGGTGCTTACAACAATTTAGTCCAGGAGCTCCGGTTGAATGATGCACGGTTTGTGGCATATTTTAACGCCGGCGGTGGCGTTTTAAAAAGCATTCGGGACTTTTTTGAAAACACGGTTAACTCCATAGGATTATAATGTAAAACAGACGCTGGCAGCTTCAAAAAAGATGCC
>NW_015549647.1:1262778-1287747 GCF_001515605.1 Sinocyclocheilus anshuiensis
TTTATCTAAAGTCATTTTTGCTTATTAGCATGGTTAAACTGGATCATCAAAGGTCAGCAGCAAAGACATTAGTTAATAAAATGGGATTAGAAACATTTGTGTTAAACATATTTAATTATTGCAGGTTTGCGTCATATTCTGAGTTTGCGTTTCAGTGTTTTAATTCATTTTGAATACTAAATCTGTTTTTTTGTGAGTGGGATGAATTAATGCACATTCACATTTAGTCTAGAACTACATCATGTTCACACAGCGCACACAACTCCTCTGTACTTCCGATTTCTCCCAATATGGGGACAGGAGAGCTGTCAGTCAATAAATGGGAAAACAAAGTAACTGGCGTTACTTTTTTGAAAAAGTAACTCAGATATTTTCTTGTAAATTAAAAAGTAATGTTACTTTACTAGTTACTTGAAAAAAGTAATCTGATTACGTAACTTGCATTACTTGTAATGCGTTACCCCCAACACTGGTGCTTACAACAATTTAGTCCAGGAGCTCCGGTTGAATGATGCACGGTTTGTGGCATATTTTAGACTAAGTTAGATACAGTTTTGTGCTCATATCATACAACTCCTTGTGCTCCGAAACTAGTACGAACTAATCTACCGGCTATTTTTTTCCATTTTCTTGTTGTTTTTGTTGTTATGGAAATGACTCGCCACTCGCTTGTCATTGGTCAGCTGTCAAAAAGGCGCTTGACATAGGGCGTTTTTATTCAGAAAAGTTTAACTTTTTTCAACTTGAAAAGACGCTATGCATTCACTGTATACATATCAAAATCAAACACAAATTTTCCAGACTATCCATCAAACTTACATTATATTAGCGTATCATCACATACAACAAACATGAAGTGAACATAGGATGCTATATGACTTGTATAGAAGCAAAAACTGAAACAGAATGAACATTTCTTTTAGGGAGCCATGATGCTATGGCATACAGCTTAGATATGGACTCTTCAGTACTGGAACCTAAAAAAATAAAGGCCTTGGACAAGATGTTCAGCACTTTCTTAAGGCCCATTGTCAAAAAATGGGGTACTGCCCAGGTAAAGTACCAATTAAAATACAGTAATCTCACAGTAAATGCTGTAATGTTTTCATGAGGTTAATGTTTTTCATATGATTGTCCAGGAAAAAAACATCTCTGAGCAGCTTGATGCGGGTATGCGATACTTTGATCTGAGGGTTGCTGGAAAGCCTGAATCTAGTGATTTATTCTTCTATCATGGACTATACACAACAATGACTGTGAAGGTTGTTACCCTGATTCATTTTCATGTTTTTCTTTTTACATTAATTGCATTCATAAGCTTAATGGAAAAACTCCATTGACAGCTAACCTTAATAACTTTGAATCACCACAGGAGGGAATGACAGAACTGGAGAAATGGTTAGGACAGCATACTAAGGAGGTTGTCATCCTTGCTTTCTCACATTTCAAAGAAATGTCAGCCGATCAACACACCGACCTGACCAACTTCCTCAAAGAGCACTTTAAAGCAAAACTCTGTCCTAAGCCTCAAGTGGTACATATCCTTAGCCATGACCTCAAAGCCATATCCTCAAAACCTGAGGGAAATAATTCATTCAGGGACCTCAGCATATGATACAAATGCTTCCAACAATGGTTTAATAACCATTAAAATGTATTTTTTCCAATTTATGTGAAGCCCTCACTCAAGGACTGCTGGGAAAGTGGCTACCAGGTCATCCTCTCTTATGACAACAGAAGTGTCGACGATCCTGTTTTGTGGCCTGGAATCGAGTACTGGTGGGCTGATCATTCAGACCCCAAGGAGGTCATTTCATATCTCAACAACCAGAAACAAAAGGGAAGACCAGGTGAGCTAAGAGATGCCAATGGCTTAAAATTAGTGCTTGTCAAATGATTAATCACGATTAATCGCATCCAAAATAAAAGTTTTTGTTTACATAATATATGCGTGTGTACTGTGTATATTTATTATGTATATATAAACACACACACATGCATGTATATATTTAAGAAAAATATGTTTTGTTTATATATGAAATATTTATATTTATATATATAATATATTTACATTTAGTCATTTAGCGGACGCTTTTATCCAAAGCGACTTACAAATGAGGACAATGGAAGCAATCAAAATCAACAAGAGAGCAATGATATGCAAGTGCTATAACAAGTCTCAGTTAGCTTAACGCAGTACACGTAGCAAGGTTTTTTTTTTTTTATTATATAATAAATAAAAAGAAAACAGATAGAATAGAAAGAGAATAAAGCAAGCTAGTGTTAGAAGCCTTTTTTTGCTTTTGTTAATTGCATAATAAATAAAAAGAAAACAAATAGATAGAATACAATAGATAGAAGCTAGTCTTTTTTTTTAAGAAAAACAAGCAGTTAGTAAATGAATACATTTACATTTAGTCATTTAGCAGACACTTGAATAGAGTGCAAGTCTAAAAGGGGTAAAAAAAACAAAGTTTTTTTTTTTTTTAAAGAATAGAATTAGAATAGAGAGTGCTAGAGTAAGAGGGTCAAATAAAGATGGAAGAGATGTGTTTTTAGCCGATTCTTGAAGGCTAAGGACTCAGCTGCTCGGATTGAGTTGGGCAGGTCATTCCACCAGGAGGGAACATTTAATGTAAAAGTCAGTGAAAGTGATTTTGTGCCTCTTTGGGATGGCACAATAAAGTGATGTTCACTTGCAGAATAGAGGGCACATAAGTCTGAAGTAGTGAATTTAGGTAAAGGGGTGCAGAGCCAGTGGTGGTTTTGTAGGCAAACATTAATGCCTTGAATTTTATGCGAGCAGCTATTGGTGGCCAGTGCAAATTGATGAACAGATAATATAAATACATATATATACATGTAAATATTTTTAAAATATATGCATGTATGTTTGTGTATATTTATATATACATAATAAATATACACAGTACACACGCATATATTATATCAACAAAAACTTTTGTTTTGGATGTGTTTAATCGTTTGACAGCACTACTTAAAATACCTTACATTTACTAAAAAGTCTGATTGGTTGAAACAAAATGCTCCAAGAAAAAAAAAAAGTGTTATCCCTTACTCATTGATGCTCTTAATGTGTCAATTTGGTCAATAGAGGGATTGTTTGTTGCTGGTCTCAACCTGACTTTTGATGGGAATGACATGCTCCTGTACCTCACAAAGTCTTTAAAGGAGAAGACCATGACGGCCTACCCTCTGTTGCTTGACTGGGTGAAGGAGCAACATTCAGGCTCTGACAAAGAAAGTGTCAACATCATTGCTGGAGATTTTGTGGGAGTGAATAGCTTTGCTCAGGATATCATTCAGCTCAACAATGCTGACAATAGTCACTGAGAGGGTCTTTTGAGTCAATACGGAATGTCCTTCAAACAGGATATGAAGCTTTCTGAATATTTCTGTCATTTTGTTTAATTCATTTTTGATGACAGTGGTACATAGTTTATAAGCGAATATATGGTTGGTTATGGCAAAAAGTATTTTTGAGCATTTAACATATTAAACATTCAATTCTTTTTTTTCATTTGCATATCATTGCTCTTTTGTCGATTTTGATTGCTTCCATTGTCCTCATTTGTAAGTCGCTTTGGATAAAAGCGTCTGCTAAATGTCTAAATGTAAAATGTAAATGTAAACAAATAAACATTAAAATTCCTAAATAAATAAATCAAAATTCAAATGTGAGCCAGTGTTTTTTTGGGTCTCTTCAACAAAACGAAAAAAAAAAATCGCACTTTTAGACGGTCCCTAACATTGTTGTCATCCAGATTCGAGAAACGAAAGTGTCAAGAGATCATGAAAAATCTTCCAAACTCTAACAAATTTATATTTCACCACTATAATGACCATGTTAAACACTCAGTGCACTTCTGTACATTAATTAACAAGGTGTTTCTGTTTGGCATCGCATGACAAAGAAAAACGCGGAAACAATGGTTATTTTTGGTTTCAGTGCCTGATGTGCGGTAGATGATGTTGCTACTGCGACTAATACGAGTGTTTTAGGTTAATTGTTCACAATTTAAAAACGTAACAAATGGAGGATGAAGAAAGGATATGCATCTCCAGCTGTTGTTCGGACTGGATGTCCGAGATGCCCTCTGCTTTTTGGGACATACCGCTGTGGAATCTCGCTATACCCGGTACGTCAACAAAGTCTGATTATTTCCATGTTTTAATTCTGTTTTGCAATGAATTGATTACCCTTTTTACTGCTACTATTTAACAATTTCGACATCCGTTTACTGCTTTTCAGGAAGTCATGACTCCATGACTTACTGTTTAGATGAGCGGTCGTCAGTACTGAAGTCTTCGCCGAGGCTGGTGCAAGTGTTGGACACTTTACTTCCCTGTATCGTTCGGCCCTGTATAATCAAATGGGCGACAACACAGGCATGAAAGACGATGATGATATGATATTGTGTTGTTCAAACGTTGTATGAATTTATTCATTCAGTGGAACACAAAGGGTGGCATCAGTGACTAACAGACTCAATCACCTTCATTGCCCTTTCATTGCATTTTTGTGCTATGACAGCAATGAAAGGGTTAGTTCACCGGAAAATTCCATTTCTGTAATCGTTTACTAACCCTTTAGTTGTTACAAACCTGCATGACTATCTTCTGTTGAACACCAAAGAGGATATCTGAAGAATGTTGGTAAATGGTAACTAAACAGTTGACGTTATGACGTCCATAATGTGGAAAAAAATACTTTGGAAGTCAATGGCTACCGTCAATTGTTTGGTAACACACATTCTTCAAAATATCATCTTTTGTGTTCGGCAGAAGAAAGAAGTTTATACAGGTTGAAACATCTTGAGGGTGAGTAAATGATGACAGAATTTTCATTTTTGGGTGAACTAACCTTTGATTGGTGACTGAGTCATTCTGCCTCCTTTTGTGTTTCCCATAAATCATGCAGTGTGGGTAAATTATGACAAAAGGACGGGTGTTGGAAATATACAGCATTTTACATGGCTTATTTTTTTTCTTTTTAATCCAGGAAGATAGCATCTCTAACCAGCTGGATTTAGGCATTCGGTTTCTCGATTTAAGAATAGCTCATAAGATAAAAGACCCTGATAACATTTTCTACTTTGCACATGGGATCTACTCTCTTCTGACAGTGAAGGTACACTTGATCATAATTTTAGAAAAAAGTTAATTCCTCATTCCAAGTCAAGAATAACTTTGGCTGTGTTCTGGCTTTGTTATTTTAAGGAAGCGCTCACAGAAGTTGCTCACTGGTTAGGTCAGCACACCAAAGAATTGGTCATTATTGCTCTTTCGGCCTTTGATGGCATGACCCTGGATCAACACAAAGACCTCATTCAATTCCTCATAAGCACATTCGACAATAAAATTTGTCCCAATCATGTAAGTAATTTTCATTTATTTTAAAACATTTGAAATTTTCAAGACATACCTTGAATCTTGATGTAGCCTATGTCTTGTAATTTTTTAAAAATGTAACGTAAATGTAAACGTTACATAAAATTCAGAATGGTACACAACATTCTGGACAAAAATAGGTACTGTGTGACCACACATTAAGATTTCGTTCCCACGACTGACGACTTGTTAATTCATGGTCACGTTTTAATAATTGATTTCCTTCTTTTAGTTAAATTGTCACCACAATGTAGTAATTTGTGCCCTTGGTTTAATTTAGTAAAATCGTGACCACAATTTACATTAAACAATGGAACAAGTTCTTAATTCTTGGCCACAATATCTTTTTTTATTATTTTTTATTAGACACTATATCTGCAACTGAAATTGCATACTGTCTAGTAGGTGCAGTGTTTGGATTGAAAATTATTTCATGACCATTAAAAAAAGTGTTCTATATAGTATGAAATTGAATATGGGTCATATGAATGAAATTTTGTCATATTTGGATGCAGCATATGTCTCAGTAATCTCTCTATTGTTTTTGTTATTTCAGATCATACCCTCACTACGGCAGTGTTGGAATCACAATTATCAGGTTATTCTGTCATATGATGATTCAGCTGCATCTGGATATGAGGAACTCTGGCCACAGTGTGAATATTGGTGGGCAAACACATCAGATCCAAGCCATGTCATATCCTACCTGGAGGAGAGGAAAGCAGAAGGAAGACCAGGTCGGTAATAATTAGAAAACAAGACAGATAAAGTTTGATGACAAACTTTGATGTTGGCTTGACAAAGCCTTGTCTAAAAGTTTGAAACAACTTTGAAAGGCTTGAAGTTGGAAGATTTTTCTCAGACAAGTCAGAGAAAACAATAAAATGTTGCAAATATGTTTTAGCATCTTGCTAGCATGTTTTAGTATATTACAGGGGTGTCCAGACTAGGGTTGTGTCGATAGACGATAGTATCGTGTATCGACCATAGTCAGAGATATCGCCTGTTGCTGATGCCTTTGACAAGATCAAGAAGATTATTGTTGTTATTATTATTATTATTATTATTATCAGGATAGTATTATTATCTAATTAATATTAGGGCTTATTTGTTCCATCATATTTCTTTTTACGTGTTTTTACAGTGTTGCGCGTTATAACCAATCACACACAATTCCGTTGAGTTTATGATTGCAATCAGATGAGTCATCGCTGAAACGCCTGAGTTTTGTTGTGCGTGACTAAAAACATATAATGTGTAGTTAATAGATTACACTAACATTAGACTACTTTTAGCCTTAAGGCTCGTACACATCGGGACGATTATCGCGTGCGCTTATCGCCAATGTTTTTCGACGTGTCTTTTGTGTTTATACCCAAGCGATTTTCGCAGGCGATGAGCCGAATGAACGTGCAAATTCACTCCCTGACATTAGATGGCGCTTAATGAAAAACAGAAATACCCCAGTACACATCGAATTCTATTTGATCTGCAATTCCTCTCCATAACAACTTCCTCTTATCGAGATTTTTGTAGTCGCTGTCGCGTTTGTCATAAAGCCCTTTGTGTTCAGACACCAATGAGACCAGCAGCTCTACATTCATCTTGCCTCGATGCATCTTCTTGGTCTACTTACTTCCTCTTTGTCGTTAGGTATCAATGTGTGCTCGGCAAGACCGTTTTGTGTTTTTTTTTTTGTGTGTTTTGTGCCACCAGGTCGTGTTTTACTGTAACTTCAGCAGCTCCAGGCATGTGAACAAAAGCGCCAATCTCATTGTTTGGCCAGTTTTTAGCGCGGCGCATCAAACCAAAAAAAAACGAACCCGAGGCATTTTTTTTTTTATTATGCTTTTACGCCTCGCGTTTTGCGCGTCGGTGTGCACTCACATTGGCGCCCTTTGTTTAGTCACGAGGCGTTAAACGTCGGCGATAAGCCATGCTAGCAAGCCTTTACCCTGGAGTTGGTTCACTCTCTGGCTATGAAACTAGGTAACTAAAAGTCCAGACTCGGTCCTGGAGTGCCAGTGTCCTGCAGAGTTTAGCTCCAATTTGCCTCAACACACCTGCTTGGAAGTTTCTAGTATGCCTAGTAAGACCATGATTAGCTGGTTCAAGTGTGTTTCATTTGGGTTGGAGCTAAACTCTGCAGGACACTGGCCCTCCAGGACCAAGTTTGGACACCCCTGGTATATTACTAACATGTTTCAAGCTTGATTTAACACAGGGGTCCTCAACTCTGGCCCTCGAGGTCCACTTTCCTGCAGAGTTTAGCTCCAACTCTAATCAAACAGGACCTCAAGGACCAGAGTTGAGAACCCCTGATTTAACATTTTGCTAGCATGAATTAACACATTACTAACATGTTTCTATCATGATTCAACACGTTAGAATGTTTCTTGCATGATTTCGAAACATTAATTGCTAGCAACAAGCTGGCAATTTACCACATTGCTATCATGTTGCTATCATTTACATTTATAGCATGTTTCAAGCATGATTACCACATTGCAGCTTAGCTTAAAAACTCTATTAGATTTATTGTATGAAAGTTTTGTCCCCTCGATGAAAGTCTCTGGCATTTTTCATAGTTTTGATCATCTGGTTTTTGAAAATTGTAAGTCTGATCAGTTAGAAAAGATATAGCACAACAGTCTGAAGGTCTTGCCTGAGTTTGATGGTTGTAGCTTAAAAGCTCTAGGACAAGTTACATTTAAAATGTTTGTCTCAGATGAAGAAGAAGCCGTTAGGATGGAAAGAAAATATCTTTAATAAAAGGTTGTTTTCCCTAAATGATTGCCCTGAATATGTTTTCAGGTCAGTTTTTTGCTGCTGGTCTGAACCTAACTGAGGATGCCAAGTATGTTATTTCTCATCCATGCCAGTCATTACAAAGCATGACCTTGAGCTCCTATAGTCTGCTCCTGAACTGGGTCAAGCAGCAGTGCCCAGGCCCGGGCAAATCATGTCTTAACATCATCTGTACAGATTTTGTGGGGGCCTTCAGCAATGAATTCACCCAGCTGGTTATTGGACTCAATCAAACACTCTTAGAGACTTTACCCATGCATCTAACATAAATGACTTTACATACAAATGTAGCATCTTTTTCACAGTTTATCTTGCACATTGTTGTTATTTTTAGTGGAAGCCTTGTTGTTTTTAATTTTTACATATCAATATTTTTGTAGTCTTTTATGACAGTCCCTAAAATGTGACTGGAAAAAAAAATGTCTTGTGCAAAGCTGCCATCTACAGGCAATCCTTATTTAGGTTCTTGTTTGATACATGCCTCAAAATCATGTTACTTCCACTTTCATAGTTACATCAAACTTTCGAAATGTCAGAAAGCTAACTGATTGTTCTTGGATATTTGACAAAATGGAGAGGACAGATTCATATAATCAAAGACTAAGTGGCTCAACATATTATAGCATTACCTGTCCAATGAGTCACACTTAATATTAGTAACATCTAATGTCCTGTCATGACTTCATCTATTGTTGACACTCTGTTTGGCTTTCAGTCCATGTAGGTTACATGTATCTGTGGGGTCTAATTTTAGATGCCCCTTTGAATGCACTCTCTAAAGTCCTTAACATTTATAGTATCTACTTAAATTATAATCCAGTTTACTGATGCGTTTCACATTCAGTTTGTGTGTGTTTGTGTAGGTTGTATGAGGTAAATAAACATGTTTTGAGTTTTACTTTTATGCCTGTTTATTTTTCCTGACTTTTTAAAATCTGAGAATTTCAGAAAGTCTCACTTAACTGAAGACAAAAAATGAAATATGTTTCTTTGGCAACAATTTTTATACCAGAGTTACCAACCTGGATATCGTTTTGTTGATTTTTTTTTTCATGAATGCATTATATTGTAATGAGCACTACGTGCAGTATACAAAGTATTTAAAACATTCTGAACAGATCTGGAGCATGATTCTTCCAGAGAGCTTTGAGAATCCCCTCCCTCCTCTTCCAAGTCCCCACCTCTCTCCTAAACAGATTATTGAGGAGTTAAAGGAGCTTGCATCGGTCCCTGTGTCGTCTCCATGAGGCTTAGAGTTACAGAGGAAACGGATGGGATAAGAAAACCTGGGGATCTAATTACAGAAGCTTAATCAGCAATCCAAGGCCCGTCCAGAACCCAGTCGCAAGCCTCAAGCCGCTACTCCTCACAGTTTCTCTTTCAGAGGTATTCGTCTGAGATTTGATACAGCTACGTCTGTTTAACATGGAGAACGAGGAAGAGGAAGATGAAATCTTTACCACATTTCAGGGAGGATATGAAGGGCAGGAAAATGTGGAGGAGCAGGAGGAAGAAGAGGAAGAGGAGCCAGAGGCTGAGAGGAAGAGCAGTTGGGATGTCCCAATTCCAAGTCGATCACTGGCCAGTCGCAGAGCTTCACTTCCATGTCCGGTTAGTACCCTGTGTGTGTGTGTGTGTGTGTGTAGCTTTTACACGTCTATTTGAGCTCTTTTTTGCCTACGGTCTTTTAAATGAGAGCAGAAACACACCAGTCGTTATGGTGCCAAGCTCAGGATTTCTCTTCCAGACAGCCAACGAGCAGTTGATTCAATTAACACTTTTTAAATAGTATCTCAAAGCACACTTGCTTAATAGGGCTTTTCCTAAAGCAATTTAATTCTCTTGCCTCCTTATTTTGCATTTTTATTTTTGTTTACTGTTATTTTTATTTTTACTCTGTAGATTCTATAAATTTCACAATTAAGTACAAAGAAACGGCATAGAATTAAATGTGAAATTTTGAAGTTGAAAGACTGGAAGACTGTATTTTCTTGTAAAACACTCCAATAATCATTGTTTTTTTAAATAATTTTTACAGTTTGTATGTATATGAAAGTTGTATGTTTTTTTTTATGTAAAAAATGTTTTTAAAGCACTTTATAAGGTGTTGCAGTGTCACTGTTTATGAAATTTTCTTACCTTTCTTGCCTTGCAAGTATTCAGACCATCTCAACTCATTTATATGAATTACATGAATATATGAATGACATACATTTTTTTCTGTTTTTTATTTTATTTTATTTTTTTAGTTCACAGGACTGAAGCTAAAACTAATTATTTTAATATCACTGATTTGTAAATATATATGTATATATTCTTCAGTAAAAAAAAAAAATGATGTGGTTCATAAATGAACACAGTTTGCCCTACAGTAATGAAGACCAGTTTTCTTACAAATGGATCCTAATTGTAAATTATGTCACATTTTTTACAGAAAAACGGCTAATTTAGGCTGTGAATCAAAATGTGCATTTCAATTTTCACTTTGATTTACGGTTTAGTGATATCAGAGATCAATGCAGGACACTTTTGTGTAATCCAAACTCTTAAAGAGGAGTTTAGACATTTTATATTAGTGTTTCTATTTGTGCTGTGTCTGCATCAAAAATGGAAATAAAATTGGAAAACAATTTTAAAAACATGAGGTAAAATCAATAAGAATTATGTAAGATTATGCACTTGTGTTCCATGTGAACTCGTTGTATAAAATACTCTTTGTTTCATTCTCACATACTGGATAACATGGAACATTTTACACAAACTTGTTCTACAGTTCAAATACTGCTGCCATCAAAGGGATACTCCATCAAAAAAAGAAAATTCTGTCATCCGGTTTGATTGCAAACCTGTAAGCATTTTTGAAGTTGTAAATAAAACAGATTTTTAATAATAAGAAAATAATATATCAGATCTACTTCAAAATGTAATGTTAAATTGAATGTGTTACTTGCAATTTCTTTGTAATTGATTGTGAAATTGATTTGCAATTTCTGAGTGAACATTTTTTGTACACCAATTTTTTAAGTGTGCGGAAACAAAAATATTTTGAAAAACGTTGGGAACAAAACAACATTGGAGCCCATTGGCTTAAATTTGAATGGACATTTCTTCAAAATATATTCTTTTATGTTCTTTAATGTTTTATATTTAAAAATTTAAATTAAACCTTTCACTAATGCTTTTATGCTGTTGTAACTTCAATTGGAATGAAAAACTGCGTGCCTCTTCCTTATTTTATGCATGCATATTTTTCAGGCTCAGCTGAATGCGATGCATCTGAGCCGTCTGCATGCTGCCACCACGAGCCTTAGCATGGCTTACCCGAGCCACTGGCTTCAGAGCGGTGAGGCGAGGCCGTGCTCTCGCTCCAGCCATGTTGCCAATAGTGAGGAGGGAACGCACACCAAGAGCAGCGCATGTGAAAGACGCCCATATGCCATCCCAACCATCCCTGAGGTGCATGAGCCTCTGGAGAGAAAAGCTCGGTTTAGGAGCCGCAATGTCATGTCTCTGGTTGGTGTGATATGATTTTGCTTTTAAATTTGTAAAAATGTGAATGATTACCAATAGGTTATGCAATCACAAAACCATTTAGATAGGCAAATATAAGATGAGATCATTTTATTGTTATGATACAATGCTATGGCAAGGCTAGAGAAATCTGAGGCTATAGTGACGTGACGTGGCCAAGTATGGTGACCCATACTCGGAATTAGTGCTCTGCATTTATCCCATCCAAAGTGCACACACACAGCAGTGAACACACACACACCGTGAACACACACCCGGAGCAGTGGGCAGCCATTTTTGCTGCGGCGCCCGGGGAGCAGTTGGGGTTTCGGTGCCTTGCTCAAGGGCACCTCAGTCGTGGTATTGAAGGTGGGAGAGAGCGCTGTACATTCACTCCCCCCACCTACAATCCCTGCCAGTACGAGACTCGAACCCGCAACCTTTGGGTTACGAGTCCGACTCTAACCATTAGGCCACGACTTCCCCACAATATCAGTGGAAGTACAAGATATGTTATATCCTGAAGCTAAAAACTAAATGAACAAAGCTAAAAACAAGCAGCAAACAACCTGTTGAGAATCATAAAACTATTTTCAACAGGTTTTTACCCAGCCATTTTTTTTTTTTTTTTACTTTCAATCAAGTATGTTTGAATATTTTGTTTAGATCAGGGGTCTCCAAACTCGGTCCTGGAGTGCCGGTGTCCTGCAGAGTTTAGCTCTAACTTGCCTCACACCTGCCTGGAAGTTTCTAGTATGCCTTGATTAGCTGGGTCAGGTGTGTTTAATTAGGTTTGGAGCTTAACACTGCAGAACACCAGCCCTCAAGAACCGAGTTTGGAGACCCCTGGCTTAGGTACTTAGAGTTTTGACTTGGTAATATATTTGCAAAGCAATTATACTTTAAGAATAAATTCTTATACACATTCACATTCTATTGTATGGAAGCTTGTTTCCTAAATAAATTGCAACTTTTTATGTCACAATTCTGACTTAATATCTCACAATTCTGAACTTTGAGATATAAACTCAGAATTCTGAATTTCTTTCTCGCAATTCCAAGTTTACATCTTGCAATTCAGTTTTTTTTTTTGTTTGTTTCTACCATGGAATAAAAACTTTATAAAAAATACTTTTTAATGTCCAAATTGTGAGATATAAACTAAAAATTCTGACATTATTTCTCAGAATTGCAAGTTTGTATCTCGCAATTCTACATTTATATCTCGCAATTCTTAGTGTCTTCTGAATTGTGAGATCAAAAGTTGCAATTCCGCTTTTATTTAGTTATGTATTTTATTTTTCTCCATGGTAGAAACATGCTATTAATTTATCTAAAAAAGAAAAATCAATAAAATCAATTGTTTTGTTTTTTTTACACAAAAGAAGATATTTGATGACATTCAGTGGAGTTTTTTAGTTTTCCTGGGTACTTCACAGGAAATTGATAAATGGTATTGCATTTTTGTAATGTTGATCAACTATAATGTAGAATGAAACTAATTGAGTTGGTTGATATATTGTGGTGTTTGTTTTGTAGAGTGATGCGGACAGTTTGTGTCTGATCTGCCATGACAACCTATGCAAAGGAGGAGGAGTTATCAGAGAGCTTCACTGTTCCCACAGCTTCCACAGTGAGGTAAAGGTTCAGACTTTAGAAATTAACAAATTCAGCTTCAAAAATAAAATATTGCCAAATATAAGTGGCCCAGAAACCAGGGCCATTTCAGATGAGCTACTATCTATTCTGCATTTTTTTTAGCTGCTGAGCATTCGTTTTCTCCCAAGACTTCTTCCTCACTCTATAACCATCTTAGGGAGTTTCATACTTGCCATTGTCCCCTGTGTTTTGTTCACTGGGGTATTGAGATACTGTCCTATGTAAAGCTGGTTTAGAATGTGTTGTTGAACAGCTGAATGTAACTGAATATCGTGATCCTTCTGGTTTAGTGCATAGAGGAATGGCTATGGACTAAGCAGACCTGTCCCACGTGTCAAAAGCATGTTGCCATGCCAGAGCCCCTGTACTGGACATCTACCAGAGTAATAGTGCCCTGAGCTCTTCCAGCTCCCATTCAAACTACCTTGGACATCAGATGGGTAACAAAAACATCAGACATGATGGTGGATAACTAACAATGCAGCTATTTCCTACAAAAAAGGTAGTCATATGACTAATCACAAAGAGGAGATTTTGTTACAGATTGGTAGAGCATTTCTTTGTACATAGGCTAAATGAAAATAACATGACTAAATGTAAAATTGTTTTATTTAATCATATTTACATATTAAGAAAATATGTTATTTTCTATTGTGTATATCTTTTTCTGCAGAAATTTAAGCAAACTGAACAAGTTGTATGAAGTTGTACGATTGTACATTTTAAAATGTACCTCACTATATTTGTAAGTAATTCAAAGTAGGCCAACTGGCAATGTTCTGTTTTCAAAACATGTAACTAATGTAATATTATCAACAAAAGTGCAGGCCTGTATTTACCAGGTGTGTGGCTACTTTAGTAAATGTGCTTCTTACTACTAGGGGAATTTGAACTTTATTTGTGTTCATACAGTATTTCACTGGTCATCCTGACATAGAATTATGATGAATCTTACTGAACTAACAAGTCAAAATCACATTCCTGTGATGTTTACTAAACTTTTATTGAAAACAGCCAATAAAATCAGTTTTAATGTTGTCATCATATTTGTCCTGGAGTTTACATTATAATCATCATTGCACGTCTGTGATGAGGTTTAAACAACTATAGTGTGCAGTTATAGTGTTACACTAGCCTATAACAATTTCAATCTAACATCTGATGTGTCTCAGAGCCTTATATAAAGCATAACAGTGAGAAAATAGTTGTTAAGTTATCGTGGAGTTATCTTGCACAGTTACTTTAATGTTAAAATCTAGCTAAGCTTTCACTTCACTATGTTTTGTTTAGATACTTAAAAGTTTAAATGAGTCAAATAAAGGCAGTGCATCCATACTTTCACTTACAGTATAAATTCTTAATACTTTTTACGCCTCTCATCCACTTTTCTACATGTATTGTCTACTTTATCGCATCGGTGTGAATGTAAAACACAATGAAAGCAAACATCAGGCTCTATATAACCCATTGTGTGTGTGTTTTTTTTTATTGCAAACAATTCAGAGATGACATTAATGAAATACAACTTTGCATACATTACACATAATGTATCAACAATACATCCAATGTCATCTGAACATATGGAAGAGAAGAGAAATAACCCATTGTTTTTTTTTATTTTTTTTTTTATTAGACATTAAAGACATAACATGCAACATTTACAACTTTAACAAGACATCCAACAAGATAACACTATTAAAGGAATGGGTTTACATTACATAGAGAGAAAAAAAATCAATAATAATACTTAAAGAAAAAAAAAGACAGCGTATACCCGTTCAATTTTCAAGTAACTTCAACTCTTTAGCGAATAAAATCGTATCTCTACATTTTTTGTTATCAATCCGTTGGAGAGACTCAAAATACAAATGAAAATCAGTCATAAAGACCTTTAGAAATAACCCATTGTGTCGATTCAGAACGTCGAGCGTAATGACGTCGCGTAACCGTTGCCGTGGCTACACACGGACGTTATCGTATGCACCTGTTACACTTTCAAACAGGAAAGGGAACAAATCAATACATATTTACTTAAACGAAGTAGCTTTGAGTCAGGTTTTTTTCGACTTGAGACTTATTTTTTGGATTTTTTTTTTTTATTACACATCGACCTGAACCTTTATGGACAAATTAAAGAAAGTTTTGAGTGGCCAAGATGGCAACGACGACCTCAACGTACTGCAGGTAGTTGCGTTTAACAGTCTACTGCATTACACTTTATATTACAGTACATACAGTTTTAATGCTTTGAAGAGTTATGTCTACAGAGTGATGGGGTGTCGGTTTGAATTCGAATCTAACGTCGTCTTTTGCGACTTGTTTTGTGCTTACCCGACTGTCATTAGCAAAAGCTTAATATCAAATTGATTTATATCTCTGTTTTTGGTGAACATCCGTGAATATACTGTTTTAGGCAGCGAATGAAGCATCAACACTGGGATGGGGCACACGCGTCAAGGGATTCATCGTGTGTTTTTTATTATGTCTACAGAGTGATGGGGTGTCGGTTTGAATTCGAATCTAACGTTGTCTTTTGCGACTTGTTTTGTGCTTACCCGACTGTCATTAGCAAAAGCTTAATATCAAATTGATTTATATCTCTGTTTTTGGTGAACATCCGTGAATATACTGTTTTAGGCAGCGAATGAAGCATCAACACTGGGATGGGGCACACGCGTCAAGGGATTCATCGTGTGTTTTGTGTCGGGCGTCTTGTGTTCAGTTTTGGTAAGACGAGTTCACGAATAGTTTTATATTTTTTATTTTAATTGTACAATAGTCAAACGTCTACTCTTTCCTTATTTTTGTGATTCAGGGGACCTGCTTGCTTTGGGTTCCGAGAAGCGGGCTGACACTCTTTGCAGTATTTTACAGTTTAGGTAATATTGCTTCTCTTTTAAGGTGAGTCATGCAGCTTTTAACTGTCCACCTTTGATTTCATCTCGCCCAAGGTGTGTCACTTGCTACATTGTTTACAATGGTAGGCCATGTTTGCATTGGCATGTGTGGGCAGTGACAAATGTGGATGTTGTTCAAGGTCAAAAACACTTTTTTTTTAACAAATGAATTGAATTAGTGACTTTAAAATGTCGATTGATATAAGCGCAATGAAGAAAATGTGTATATAAATGTTTCACTCAGAAATTGCTAGTAAAGTTCACAAATAATTACAAAGAAACTGCAAATAACACATTGAATTAAACATGAAATGAAGTAGAAAACTGAAATGGTAATCTTTGTGTTATTCACAACTGCATTTGTGAATAATTTTTACAGTAAAATGGAAAGCAATCAGATATTTTCCTTATCGCATACATTTGAGTGATTGTAAAACTCTTAATTTTATTTTTTTAATCTTTTTTTTTTTTATATCACAGAGATTTCTTGGGGTTATACCGTTTTACATTTGAAAACCCAGACTAAACTTGCAGTGCCATAAAGTCTCTCCCTGAGAGACCACAAATTAAGCGTTAGCGTTAGTTCTGGCAGGTCACGTGAGTCAAGCTTGCATCAGCTGATCACATCTACCTATAGGAATACGACACCTATCGCGACATTCCTATATAAGCTCTATTCAGTATTATTCAGCAGCTTTTCAGCTTGCTCAGGAGCAAATTACCCTCCTCCATCCCCAGCTCCTCCTTTCGCCACAGTCAGGACTTGGCTTTCTGATATTCCTTGCTAATCTGACTCCTTTATCTTGAATAAAGTGTTGCACTTAAATATCAAGTACATTAATGATATCTGCCTTGTTCTGTTCTGTTAACCCTAGGGGGGTTATTATTGCTGCTCTCCCTGCTCATTCATGACAGGCTGCATGGATGGGCAGGGAGTTTTTTGAACAGAACGTTATGCTAAGTATCTATCATTTTGACGATAGTGGTCCTGACAGAAATATGTTTTAATAGCTAAAAAAACACACAAAAAAACACATTGATACTTTTATCTAATCTTATGAGAACTGAGTAAAAACAAAATGACAAGAAGAAATAATAATTAAAGATTATGCCAATTTTTCAGCCTTTTCATGTAATATGCCCCCAAATATATATGAAAATAAATTCCTTTCGAGATTTAAAACATGTTCACCACAGATGAATGTTTTCAACTCATTGTCTGTATGGATTGCAAATGTTAAAGCATTTGTGAATAAATTAATAGAAAAATGAAATGTCTCAGATTGGCCCATGTATGCAGTGATGTGTAGCATCTGTGAGAATCTGTAAATCAATCCTGAGGTCTTTTGGGTGTGGATTGTTTTCAGCACAATGTTCTTAATGGGTCCATTAAAGCAACTCAAGAGGATGTGTGACAAGACGAGAGCTCTGGCAACTGGCCTTATGATTGTGAGAGCACACACATGCACAGATATCATAGCCTAATGCACAGAGAGATTCAGTATTTCATATAATTCACTAAGTGGCCTTTTTCCTTTTCCTGTAAACCAAACATTTGTGTTTTTAAAGACATGCCTGGTGCTAACCTTTTGTGCTGCTTTTTGGGTAAGTGGGTTTGCTAATAACCATGATTTCATGTCATAATGTAACACAATGTGTAAATTTGCGTGTTTATTATAATAATTGATTGTTTGCTTTCCTTATCTTTTAAATTTCTTTGTTTTTGTATTTAGTGGAAGAACAAAGGCCTTGCCCTGCTGTTCTGTATCCTCCAGTTTTTGGCTTTTACATGGTAAGGTAACAGATAGCCGTACTAGTTACTTTTCTTTTATATTTGACTATATACATTTTGTAATTGTATATGGAGTATATTTACAAACGCACACACAGACATAAATGTATATATAAGAGTGAGTGAAAGTGAGAACACCAATGACATAAGGCAATAAAAAAACCTTGAACTTTGAACCACGCAGTGCTGTAAGTGATACGTTTTCTTTTTAATGGACTGGCACTATTACCTGACAGATATCACTGTAGTAGGTGTCCTGAAATATCACACCTGTCTTTGTGATGGTCCTAGGCTTTGCAAACCGTTCAAAAGTTTTTGAAGACTTTTCAGTAGTTATTTTGTGCTTTTGGTGGGCCCACATATTTGAAGCAGGAGTCTGAGCCTTGAAGCGGATCTTTGAATTTAAGCGGCAGAATGCTATTTTTCTACTATTGATTTTAACAACACTGAGATGATTACTTCTGCCCTCTTTCTCGCTCCATCTCTGATTACAGTGGTCTCAGTGGGTCGAGTATATAGGAAATATATTTGTAATATAGTCACTAAGTCTGGCAGAAGTTCCAGAACAGCTAATGTTTCCTACGAATCTAATATATTCAATCTAATATGATATAAAATAATAATATATAATAAATCTGAGTTATTTTTAACAGAACTCCTGACCTTTACAATTCAGAACCAGAATATCAGTAAAGATGTTATTTATTGATGTTTTCAAGAACTTGTAGCAGCAAAAGCACATGGAACTGAGTATGGAGGAGTTATTTCAGCAACTGTTGGGATATTGACACATGGACATAGTATATGGGTATAGTGTATCTTACAGGCACGCCTATCAAAAACGACTTTTAAGAAGCTATAAAAATAGTGCAATAGTGGCCCTGCTATGGTAGCCATAGTAAAGAATGAAAGTAATGCAGTTGATTGCTGTTATTATTACTAAATTACCATTTTTTGACATTGTGGGGACTTTTTATTTTTATTTATTTTTTGGTCTCTATGAGGAAAACAGCTTATAAATCATACTAAATTATGTTTTTTGAAAATGTAAAAATGCAAGTTTTCTGTGAGGGTTAGGTTTATGAGTGAGTTATATAGGAGATAGAATATGCAGTTTGTACAGTATAAAAGTCATTATGTCAATAAAGTCCCCATAAAATGTGAAAACCCAACGTGTGTGTGTGTGTGTGTGTGTGTGTGTGTGTGTGTGTGTGTGTGTGTGTGTGAGAGAGAGAAATTTAGCTTATGAATTTAACTTGTCTCTATTATATCCTTTTATTTTACAGGTATAGCTTGTCCTACATTCCTTTTGCAAGGTGAGTTACTTTATATTTTCAAAACCATAGATTAAAATAAAAATACTGAAGCAACCGAAAAAATGTTGTCTTTGCAGATGTCAAAGACTGTCCTCGGGCCAATTTATCTAAATGTTTTTGTTGAATTAGTTAGGTTTTTATTTTTATTTTTTTGCAGTAGTATCTGTTATATAGTATATATAAATGTTAAATTGTGAAAATGTACATTTTCCATTTTAAAATATAATTGTTGCTATTTAAGTGCCTATTGGTCTTTATTGTGTGTGAAATTCACATCATTGCTTTATAGACTAAATTTGAAACTGTCATTTTGTCAAAAAAGACACTTTTAATCATCTATTTTTTTGGCTTTAGCGTTTGTTTACCTTTGGCTATTTGTTTTTATGTAGGGATGCAATTATTAAGTTGTTCACCGCGTGCTTCAAATGAGATGCCTCTACATTTGGCCTTGGCTCTCTCTCTGTGTGCTGCTTTGGCTCCAGCTTCGGTGCTGCCTTCAATGCCACTCGTGTACTCACTCTGCAGCCTGGCACAGACACCACACCACACTACAGGCTCCCCTTACTCTCCCCAACGGATGGACACTCTCCATCTGTGTGAACAAGCACACACAGACAAGTACTCTCTCTCACACACACACACACACACACACCTGTGCTTTACATTCAAGTAGAAAACTATGAAGAATGAAACAAATACCCAAGTAACAAATCTTATTGGGTAAACGGTTGAGTTTCGGACTCTGTCTTGTAACTGTAGTGACATGTTTTATGCAGCAACATGGGGTAGCTTATTTTACATTTATCTGCTGCTGTGTAATTGCTTAATAATTCCTTCCTACGTGCCTTCATCTCTGCCTTCATCCAAGGATTACTCGAGGACTAGATTGGGTAGAAATGTAACCAGTGTTTGCGTTTTTTTTAGTATTTAGATTTATTTCTTTTTTTTTTTGCAAGAACAAGATTTCTAAGTAATTGTTCCAATTATATTTTAGTTCAGAAGTTATCTATAATAGGTAAGTGAAAGGATGTCAGAAATGTCTTATTAGATAAGTCAAATATTAAACACTCATTAGGGTGGCAATGAATATCTTTAGGGTTCATTTGTCTTCAAACAACCCTATTTCTTTCTTTGAATTTAGGTGCAAAATGATGTGATGAATGTTTCATATGCCTGTCCTCATATTTTCAAATCATGTCTGGCACATTTCCTTTGAACTGTATTGATTTAAAAAATGACAGTGGTAGTTTTTCTTCATTACTGTATGTCAGCAGTATATTTACTGAAGAGATTCATTTTATTTATGTATAAAAATATTTTTCTGACTGAAATATGCATTCCAGAATTGTTTTATCATGACTGAAATGGAAATTTTCCCTATCATGTTGATTAATTGTGTTGTTTCATGTTTGTTTCGTTATATGGATTTTCATTATTTCTATGAAAAGAATTTATATGTGTGGTGTTTAAGAATTGTTACTGTTATATGGACATTTTAACAATCCTTCCTATTAAACATTAATCAGATTCATGTAGACTACCTAAATCAATTTCCCTTTTTTTTTAATCCTAGTTTTATTTACTTTTTGTTGTCAGTGCATCCTATGACCTGAATGAGTATTTCTTCAATTGAAAGTACTTGCTGTCATTTAAGAAGCCCCATCCCACAATGCATCTGTGAGACTTTTATAAGTTGACTGATGTGCATAAGTCATCTCTGCTAGTGAAAGGTCAGGGAGGGTTGGTTTGCTGATGTTTGATATGCAGGAGGATTCTCCGCTAATGAGACTCTTTTTTTTCCGGATTTAAACTCTTTGAATCCTCTAATCTCCATGCGCGTGGCTCTGTGATTAGAGCGCCGGTCGCTGGATCGAGTTTCCGTTCATTCTCGCCCGCTGCAGAGAACATCCAGTATTTGATTTCTGCTCCACATGGCTTCCACAGTACTAAAGCTCTTTGACAGTATGCCCTTATTTACGCCCTCACATACGAGTTCATCTTGTGAATCACAGTGGATGTTCTGATGTTTCATACCAGTCCGATTTTAGGAAGCAGAATGAGGTTTAAAGCATCAAATAACAGCTAGCCTTCATCGTTAATTTAAAAGGAAATATGCTGATTTAGCCTTCTAGTTACAATGTCCAAAAAAAAAAAAGTAGTATATATAGCTATATAGTGTCCGGTCATGATTGGGGTACATTTCGCGTAGTGGAAGATAGACCGAATCTGATTTTTCACATTTTAATTATATAAACTATTATGGGTCAGACAAATTTGAATAAGAATGTCCAAACTGAAATTTTAAAACTCATGTCCTTAGATGCATTTGCATTCATTTTCTGAAAAACATTTAATACAATGTTTACAATTATGTGTGAGTTATGAATATATCACTAGCCTATTTCTTAAGGTTATTCCATTTGACCCAAGTAACCTTTTCATAAAAAGGTAAAAAAATATGTGATAGATTATTTTTGAAAATCTAAATGACACGTTTTATTCTACCCTCACATGACAAAAACAGTTCCTATTTATGACATTTTTTATAAAACGTTTTTTTCTCCCGACGAGAAAATTGAAACATGGTAATAAAGGAGTCGTACTGAAGTATTTTTTTTTAAATATTTTTTTAAAATAACTACACATCCCGTCATTGATACGTTTACTATGAAATAAAATACAATACAAAACTTCATTTACGAGACATTTTTTATAAAACGTTTTTTTCTCCCGACGAGAAAATTGAAACATGGTAATAATAAAGGAGTCGTACTGAAGTATTTTTTTTTAAATATTTTTTTAAAATAACTACACATCCCGTCATTGATACGTTTACTATGAAATAAAATACAATACAAAACTTCATTTACGAACTGTCCATGGTTCTGAAAAAAAAGATTTTTGTTTTATTGAGAAGCCATTTAGGCCTATTTACAGTATGCATAAAACACATCCGGAGTGTGATTTACGAGTTGTTTTCCATCATGCTTTTCATTCCTTTACGTAAATTAACGTAGCGTTCGTAAGGTACCTTTATTTTTCTCGCTGAAGTGTTATGCCTGTAAATTTCAGGTTTTTCCTGTTATTCAAACAGCAAAACATTTCCTAAATATAAATATGAAGATCGAAAATAAACTTGAATGTTGAACATTAAAGTGGGTTTTGAACTGAAAACAATGGGTTGGGAATGAACCACTTAATTGGAGAAATCCACGTGACTGCAGGTTTGTCCTCCGGTCATAAGAACAGGTGGTCGCAGAGAGCTGAAGGTACAGATCCAACATACACACTGAGTGTATACTAAAGAGAGTCGTTTTCTTTTTATGATTTCTTTATGCCATCTAAAAGTTGTGTTAGACACAACGTTACGTCTAAATCTTCTCATCAATTCTAGTGAGCTAAAGTTATAGTCCAGTTGTTTTCTACTTGGCAAGCGCGTGTGAGATTTGCCCGTCACTCATGAAGATGGAGGAAGAGCTGAGGAGCGGCGGCGGTGGCGGAGCGGTGACCGGTGCTCGGGGCAGCAACGACTGCTGCATCACCAGACTGCTGAGCGTCGTGGAGAGCGAGTTACAGGCCGGTCGAGAGAAGGGAGACCCCACTGAGAAACAGCTCAAAGTCACCCTGGAAGATTCTGAACTCTGGAGGAAATTCAAAGAATTGACTAATGAGATGATTGTGACCAAGAACGGCAGGTGAGCCTCCATGAACCTGATGCCAAAGTTGTAAAAGTAGGCTATTTGAATATAGCAGTGGTGTTTGTTCATATTAATTAATACATTCGTTTTGCACAGAAGCTGTTAGAAAACAGGTTTGTGATGTTTACTCGAACTTATTCACAAATAACATTCACGTTCTTACATTCGAGTAAAAGTTCTAATTGTTTATTCATTAAAGATCATATGGTTATAATTATCATTTAGTATTTCGTTCGTGTCGTGTCAGAAAATTAGATCGTACGCGGTTTTTTTATTATTAGTAATTAGTAAAAAAAAAATATATATATAAAAAGATTGGTAATGAAGTAAGTACGAAATTCGCGTCTTAAAGACTATTAATTTTAACTATTTATTTTTTTATACCTGTACATACATAAAATTGCCCCAAAAATATTTTGATACTGAAGTCAAACAGATGTATGATGCATTATAGTGTGTCCACATTATTTAACAAAATATCAAATCAAGGGACATTTATTTTAAAAGAAGATAACAAGCACTCTTCAAGCAAAACATTCCACAAAAAACATTTCATTAGGGTTTTAAGAAATAAAACCATATTTATACTGTTAAAAATAAAGCCAAAAAAGTATATGGACACTTTCTGGTTGTCTCTCTGCTGCGTAAACTCAAGCTTTCAAAAATGGCTCAAAAAAGTTAGTTCTGGTGGGAAAAAAACGTTTTTAGTCATTGTTATCAAATGCAATGACATTAAAGCATTTTTCAATGTTACTTAGGTATCCAAATACTTATAGGGGCCACTGTAAACATAAAACGTACTGTAATATTGTTTCTTGAGAGAACAGAAAATTAAAGTCAATGTGATAGTTTATCTAAACTTTAAAAACAATTTTGTTAATCTTAATCTTTATGAAAATATTTATTAATTTGTCAGTTGTAGTTTTGGTGTTAATTTTGAAAAATGTAGAAGTGTTCTCATTACATTCTGCATTAATAAAATTAAACTATAAAAAATTTAATTATAAAATTGTCCCTGGTGTCCAGTTATCCATCAGCAGGTTTATTATTTTGTGTTGCTGGTATTGGCACATGGTGGTGTTTTTTTATGTTTTTTTGGAACGGGCAGATTCGTTTAATTGAAAAGGCTTGTTGTGGTGTTATCGAGCTGAAGGGTGACTTGACCAACTCGTTCAGTAGTTACAGGTCAGCTCTGCAGGTGGGTGTCCTTCCATTTGCAGCCCCTCTTAAACTTGTTCTCATCCACAAAAAATAATCATGGGGGAAAAAAGATGAAAATGACTAGCGTCCAACCTCTCATGAAGTTTGTGCTTGTAACTGCTCATAGAGTTTTGGCAGCCAGTGTGAATCATTGTTGGGGATAACTTTTAATCGTGTGTAAGTGTGTGTGACAGATTTTGGACAGTTCTATTAAGATTTTTGTCTTAAAGGGATAGTTCTCTTAAAAATTAAAATTCTGTCATGCATTTACACCCCTCATGTTGTTCCAAATCTATATGAGTTTTGTTGTTCTTCATGTGGAACACAAAAGATGTGTTTTGGTCCATGTAATTAAAGTTAGTTGGGTCCAAAGCAACATTGGAAACCTTTGACTTTCAATGTATTGAACGTCTTTATTGGTTCCATGAAGAACCTTTAACATTCACAGAACCTTTCTATTTCACAAAAGGTTCTCTATATTGGAAAAATGTTCGTTAGATTATTAAAATGTTGTTCACAGTAAGAAGAAAAGTGTGCTTCTTGTAACTGTTCACTGAAAGGTTCAAAATGGTTCTTCTGTGGCATCATTTTGAAAACCCCTTTTGGAACCTTTCTTAAAGGGATAGTTCACCCAAAAATGAAAATGTGATGTTTATCTGCTTACCCCCAGGGCATCC
>NW_015549647.1:1288255-1299204 GCF_001515605.1 Sinocyclocheilus anshuiensis
ATCCAAGATGTAGGTGACTTTGTTTCTTCAGTAGAACACAAACGAAGATTTTTAACTCAAACCGTTGCAGTCTGTCAATCATATAATGGAGGTGAATAGGAATCACGGCTTTGAGAGTCAAAAAAACATACAGAAACAAAACCAAATTCCCATTCACTTCCATTATATGACTGACAGACTGCAACGGTTTGAGTTAAAAATCTTCATTTGTGTTCTACTGAAGAAACAAAGTCACCTACATCTTGGATGCCCTGGGGGTAAGCAGATAAACATCAAATTTTCATTTTTGGGTGAACTATCCCTTTAAGATCTTTTGTGCAATGGAAAGGTTCCATGGCTGTTGAAGGAACCATCAATGTCAATAAAGAACCTTTATTTTAAGAGCGCACAACTGGTTCAGAAACACTTTTTTAAATTTCACAAATAATTACCAAGAACCTACAAGCAACACGTTGAATTAAACATGAAATTATTAGAAAGACTAAAAGTAGAAAGACTGAAAGAAAAAAGTTGCAAGACTGAAATTGTATTTTCTTGTAAAACATACTTCAGTTATCTTTGTTTTATTTATTGCTTTGAAAAGGCATTTTTAGGAGCTCCAATTAGCATTTTAAGTAGTTCTTCTGTCATGATTCCTCCTTTGTAGGAGGATGTTTCCAATTCTGAAGGTCAGCGTGACGGGTCTGGATCCCAACGCCATGTATTCGTTCCTCTTGGACTTCAGTCCTGCAGACGGGCACCGCTGGAAGTACGTGAACGGCGAGTGGGTCCCTGCGGGCAAACCTGAGCCTCACAGTCACAGCTGCGTCTACATCCACCCCGACTCGCCCAACTTCGGTGCCCACTGGATGAAAGCGCCGGTGTCCTTCAACAAAGTCAAACTGACCAACAAACTCAACGGGGGCGGCCAGGTGCTGAAATGCTGACACATACAAGACATACACAGTGAACTGACTATCTTTATAGCTAACATAAGTTTCCACTGCACTTTCTTCGACTGATTTCTCATCTAATCACATTGTTAAATTGTTCCCCGAAAAAATCCCAAGAAAACAAAGACCCTCTGCACATTTTGCACATGTAACGCTCATGTTGTGCAGGTGTGTAATGCTGTACGTGACCTGTTCCGTAATCTTGAGTAGCCTCTCAGGGCTCTTGTGTGTCCAAACAGGCTTCTAGCTTTTAGGAGTCTTGGCCTGCCTTTAATCACCCTGTGCGCTGCCACGGGGAAATTTCAAGTGTGCATTTATACAATTAGTGCACTCTTCTGCATCCACTTCACCTATGGAGCCCCTTTGTTCAGCAGGGACTGCATGTAAACAGGAATAAACAGCTCTTAATTGCCACTTTTCTCGTTTAATGCACTTCCTGCCGTTCAGACAGAGAGTGGTCTACTTCAGCTAGCCATCCTGGCTCTCAGCGGGGCCGCTGCGAGGTGCTCCAGCCCGCTCCATTCGAGTATGACTCCGCCACCAAATTATTATTGGTATTTACATGACCCCTCCCCTGCGCCCTCCCCGCCACCCTATCCTCTTCTCCTCTATTCCTGTCTGTTCCCTATTTACCGGGGTTTTTAAACGCAGAGCTGGCAGCGAAGAGGACGATGAGAGAGAACCAGCTCTAAATGAAATAATTGCTGTGGTTAGTTGTACATTATGGTAATTACCGTTTTTTCTATGCAAAATTAATTTAGCCATCAGTCCTTAGATGTTCAAAAAGGCAACGTATTAAAAAAGGCAGCAGGGAGAGAAAAGCACACAAAGCCCTTTATGTCCTCTGTAGCCATGCAGATGAGTACCTGCCCCTCATCAGTCATTGTAATCCACCAATTAGAGTAAAAAAATGCGTTCCATCCGTCTCTTTCTCAGAATTCGGGTCGATAGATTTATCCGTGCTTGACGTGGTCACTGCAGTCATCCGAAGAATTTTTTCACACAAAAAACAGACAATGCAGTGTCTAAATGTAAAGACCTACCAATATACAGTATAGTGAAACTGTCCAAATTTTCAGCTGATGACTTGGGAGTATTATTACAGTTTTATGACATAAATAATTACATTTTGATATAGAAAATATATTACTTCTCATCTGATTAGATGTATTGCTCTTAACTAAGTTCGGTTACTGTCAAAACAATTAACACTGACACCAAAATAGTTTGTAATTTTGCCATACAGCACTACTAAATAGCCACTGTTTTATGTCAAGTAACTTCATACAAAAAAGTTGACATTAAAATTAGTTTATATTGTTAAATTAGTCATTATATTGAGCTTAAAATCTATAAAATTGAAGAAGAATTAAATGGAATGAAAATCAAATGAAAAGCAATTCATATAACTGCTTTAAGTGGCTGTAATAAATATATAAGTCTCTTATGCTCACGAAGGCTGAATTTATTTGATCAAAAATACAGTGAAAACAGTATATACAGCAAAATATTGCAAAATATTATTACGATTTAAAATAACCATTTTCTATTTGAATATATTTAAAAATGTAATTTATTCCTGTGATGCAAAGCTGAATTTTCAGCAGCCATTACTGCAGTCTTCAGTGTCACATGATCCTTCAGAAATCATACTGATATGCTGATTTAGTGCTCAATTATTAATAATGGTTCTTTTCATTATCAGTGTTGAAAATAGTTTTTGTTGCATAATATTTTTGTGGAATTAGTGATATGCTTTTTTCAGGATTCTTTGATGAATAGAAAGTGAATTAACAGCATTTACTTGAAATGGACACCTTTTATAACATAAATGTCTTTACTGTCACTTTTGATTAATGTATGCATTCTTGCTGAGTACAATTTTTTAATGTTTATATAATTAATGTAATGTTCTTTGAAATATGGGTAATTCATATAGAAAAAAATTAAATGTTTTATTATAGCCATACAGCAGTTTTGCTTTGGATTTCAATCTGTTTTAATTCTTCTTTACCTTCAAAACCTATTTGCAATTCTGCATCCTCTTTGATACTGCATTCAATTAAAATTGGTTTAAAATACTGAATGTACTGGTACAGTATGGACCTACATTAGCTAAAGTCGGTGTATACACTTGCAAAGAACCAAATTCTTTCTTACTTTTCTCTTCTGTTCTGTCTACCTGGTCTAGATCATGCTGAATTCTCTCCATAAGTACGAGCCTCAGATTCACATTGTTCGTATAGGAGGCAGCCACAGGATGGTGACCAACATCTCTTACACAGACACTCAGTTCATCGCTGTAACGGCCTACCAGAATGAAGAGGTTAGAGCATCTTCACAAAACATTTAGGGTAAACGTACTTAAAGGCATAGTTCACCCAGAAAAGGAATTTCTGTAACAATGTATGGTTACACTTTACTTGAAGGGGTGTGCATAAGACTGACATGACACCTTCATAATCATGACATGACACATGTCATGAATATGAAGGTTTTTTTATGCATGTTTATGACAACTGTCATTAAGTGTCATTCGCTCAGTTATGTAATTTTTAATGCAAAGATGACATTGTTTGAGATGTCTTTGTTATGGGCTATGGTTAGGGGTAAGGGTAGGGGTAGGGTTAGGTTAGGGTTAGGTCAAATAATGTCATATTTGCATTAAAAATTACATAACTGAGCGAATGACACTTAATGACAGTTGTCATAAACATGCATAAAACCTCCTTCATATTCATGACATGTGTCATGTCATGATTATGAAGGTGTCATGTCAGTCTTATGCACACCCCTTCAAGTAAAGTGTTACCCAATTTATTTACTCTCATGTCATTCCAAAAAACAGACACATTTCTTTCTTCCACAAATCTTGATGTTCGTGCTGCTTGCTTCCATGCAATGACAGTGAATAATGACCAAGGTGTCTTTTAAAATACAAAATAAAAAGTGGTCCATACAACTTCTGAAATCATGAAATCACATGACAGAAATGTTTCAGGTGAAAATGGGAATTGTACCTTTAAGAAGAACCTACTTGTTTGTTTTGTTGAATGCTAAGTATAATGCTTGTATGTACAATAATTGATTCACCAATGTTGTACAAAATATATTTTATGCTCACAATCCTCTGCTCTTCCCTTCACAGATAACTGCACTGAAGATAAAACACAATCCGTTTGCTAAAGCTTTCCTTGATGCAAAGGAAAGGTACAGTTTATTTCAATTACATTAAACACAGTACACCGTCAGTGTCAGAAGATAAGTTTTCTCACCGATTTAACAATGCGTATTTCAACTCCTAATACTATCATAGCGGGCATTAGCGCTAGTCAAGCTACTATGACTGTGCGAAATCAGCCGTGATTAGCGACCAATTATTAAACATTTATGCTTTGAATCGAGTGAGTGTGTGAGTAAAGGAGCTTGTTGGAGAGGCAGTGTGAAGTGAGAGTGAGAGATTTTAAGCGGCTACAGTGAAGAATGTGTGAGATATTACACAACAATGTTGGTGGAATGAGCGCTGAATTATTGTACTCCAGTAAATGTAGTCATAACATAACTCCGCTGAAAACCTACTCAAGTGAGACTTTACTGTACATTGTGAATTTCAACTATTAGAGGGTGAATCTCATGAACATCCAAACCCCAAAAATAGAAAATAGGGATGAGAAAGGTAGTTCTATTTTGCATAAAGAAAATGATATACCCCTATATAATGTGTATATATAATCAATGCATATTTTAGGACCATTATCATATTTTGCATTGTTACATTATATTCTTGACAATTGAAAAAGAAAGATTCCAGACTCAATTTATATTTAAATGAACAGAAATTAAATGCAGTACAACAAAAATATTACTTTGAATGAAATATAAAACTTTACCACTGAAATAATATATTCTTATATCTTTTTTTTTTGCATTACAGTAATGAGTTCATGATAAAAATGTTTTTCCACCAAAAGTCCGTACACCAGTAAAATATGAATTCCGAAATTTAAATTACAAAATGTATGTAATGACGAAAAATCAAAAATGATATGTCAGGAAATGACAAGACAACAAAAAAATATAAGATATGTTATGTAGTATTTACCTGTGAAAGGATGCACATTCAATAAAAACCTAACAGGTGTCACATGATTCGCCTCAAAATATAAATAGTAGAACAGACTCATTATAATGTAAATAATCTTTATATATGCTACACTTTTCACAAGAATTTTTAACACTTTTATTAATACTTTTATTGAGCAAACATGCATTCAATTCGATAGTGACAGTAAAGATATTTATAATGTTACTAAAAATAAATGCTGTTCTTTTGAACTTTCTGTTCATCAAAGAATCATGTGGAGAAAACAGTATCACAGTTTTCACAAAAATATTAAGCAGGACAACTGTTTTTAATTAATAATAATAAATGTTTCTTGAGCAGCAAATCAGCATATTAGAAGGATTTCTGAAGGATCATGTGACACTGAAGACTGGAGTAATGAAGCTGAAAATGCAAGCTGTAAATTACATTTAAAATCTATTATAATAGAAAACAGTTCTTTTAAATTGCAATAATATTTCACAATATTACTGCGTTTACTGCATTTTTATCAAAAACACTGGTGAGTATAAGAGACTTCTTTCAAAAACATTAAAAAAGTCTTAATCCCAACCTTGAACAATAGTGTATGTGATTATTATATGATATTAACCATTATGATAGATGAGTTCTGGATTTGAGGTTTGTCTCATGCACAAAGCTTTTTCTCTCTATAGGAGCCATCCTAAGAATCATCTAGAACCTCCAGCTGAAAACCAGCATGTGGGCATACCACACTGTTAGTCATTCATTTTCCTGTTTTTTTTTTTTCTATTTACATAATATGTGTTTTTGGCTGATTTACAGACATGTTTAAGAAATAAGTATAGCATTATGTTAGCAGTGTTATGTAAATCATATTGGTGTCCATTTGTTGGTTGCAGGCAGATGGTTCATATCAAACCCAGACACTCTGTGTTCTGCTAGTGGTGGTAACTTTCCGTATCCAGGAGGTTTACCTCTTACTCCCCACCATGGGTACAAACACTACCCAAGCCTGCACGGGCACCGAGCAACCCCGTACCCATCACCCTACCTGCCCCACCATCATCACCACCGTGGCCATAACTCAGGTGATCTCTCAGAGTGCATTTTGAATCAATAATTACAGACAATCATGCATTTTGTAGACAGGGTTCCCCAAATGGGCGTTCGTAAAGGAAATGCAAGGGCTTTGTAAGCTAATGAAGAATTTAATTGAAGAATTTCAATATAAATATTAGTATTGTAACTTGTAGTGTAAAATAAGATTGTTATAATTATCTTTTTTTTGTACTTTGCAGTACTATTATTATTATTATTATTAAATAAAACAATAAACAAACACTAAAAAAGATTGAATATGTTATGTTTTCTTGCATGCCATGTGACCATTAACATCAGAGAACCGTGAATATGCAAATGTGTCAATAAATTATTAAAATATTAACTTGTCAGGGGTTACTTAAAGTAAATATTGCGTGTCCAAAGGGTTTGGCTGACAAAAAAAATTAAATGATTGGGAACCCCTGTATTAAGGGAATGATTAATCTAAAAATGAAAATTATAAAACGGATAGTTCCGGTCCTTGATTCTGATTGGCTGAGCCACGTTCGAAGCTGTTGTAAAATACTCTACAAACAAACATACACCTTTGTTTATGTTTGTGTGTTACTCGGCAACCACTTTGTAGCAACCACAACTGTTTCTGAGGAGCTACATTGTTTGGTGGAAGAATACTGTTTTTATTAATATCATTACACTTTATTTGGTGAAACCTTGCTACGTATATGGAATAACCGTTTTATAAAAGCAATAAGCACATTCAATAAAAACCTAACAGGTGTCACATGATTCGCCTCAAAATATAAATAGTAGAACAGACTCATTATAATGTAAATAATCTTTATATATGCTACACTTTTCACAAGAATTTTTAACACTTTTATTAATACTTTTATTGAGCAAACATGCATTCAATTCGATAGTGACAGTAAAGATATTTATAATGTTACTAAAAATAAATGCTGTTCTTTTGAACTTTCTGTTCATCAAAGAATCATGTGGAGAAAACAGTATCACAGTTTTCACAAAAATATTAAGCAGGACAACTGTTTTTAATTAATAATAATAAATGTTTCTTGAGCAGCAAATCAGCATATTAGAAGGATTTCTGAAGGATCATGTGACACTGAAGACTGGAGTAATGAAGCTGAAAATGCAAGCTGTAAATTACATTTAAAATCTATTATAATAGAAAACAGTTCTTTTAAATTGCAATAATATTTCACAATATTACTGCGTTTACTGCATTTTTATCAAAAACACTGGTGAGTATAAGAGACTTCTTTCAAAAACATTAAAAAAGTCTTAATCCCAACCTTGAACAATAGTGTATGTGATTATTATATGATATTAACCATTATGATAGATGAGTTCTGGATTTGAGGTTTGTCTCATGCACAAAGCTTTTTCTCTCTATAGGAGCCATCCTAAGAATCATCTAGAACCTCCAGCTGAAAACCAGCATGTGGGCATACCACACTGTTAGTCATTCATTTTCCTGTTTTTTTTTTTTCTATTTACATAATATGTGTTTTTGGCTGATTTACAGACATGTTTAAGAAATAAGTATAGCATTATGTTAGCAGTGTTATGTAAATCATATTGGTGTCCATTTGTTGGTTGCAGGCAGATGGTTCATATCAAACCCAGACACTCTGTGTTCTGCTAGTGGTGGTAACTTTCCGTATCCAGGAGGTTTACCTCTTACTCCCCACCATGGGTACAAACACTACCCAAGCCTGCACGGGCACCGAGCAACCCCGTACCCATCACCCTACCTGCCCCACCATCATCACCACCGTGGCCATAACTCAGGTGATCTCTCAGAGTGCATTTTGAATCAATAATTACAGACAATCATGCATTTTGTAGACAGGGTTCCCCAAATGGGCGTTCGTAAAGGAAATGCAAGGGCTTTGTAAGCTAATGAAGAATTTAATTGAAGAATTTCAATATAAATATTAGTATTGTAACTTGTAGTGTAAAATAAGATTGTTATAATTATCTTTTTTTTGTACTTTGCAGTACTATTATTATTATTATTATTAAATAAAACAATAAACAAACACTAAAAAAGATTGAATATGTTATGTTTTCTTGCATGCCATGTGACCATTAACATCAGAGAACCGTGAATATGCAAATGTGTCAATAAATTATTAAAATATTAACTTGTCAGGGGTTACTTAAAGTAAATATTGCGTGTCCAAAGGGTTTGGCTGACAAAAAAAATTAAATGATTGGGAACCCCTGTATTAAGGGAATGATTAATCTAAAAATGAAAATTATAAAACGGATAGTTCCGGTCCTTGATTCTGATTGGCTGAGCCACGTTCGAAGCTGTTGTAAAATACTCTACAAACATACACCTTTGTTTACGTTTGCATGTTGCTTGGCAACCACATCTGATTCTGAGGAACTACATTGTTTGGTGGAAGAATACTGTTTTTATTAATATCATTACACTTTATTTGCTCGGTTTTATTTTGTGAAACCGTACTGCGTATATGGAATAACCGTTTTATAAAAGCAATAAGCCCCGTGAAACCGTGGTTTACAGTGAATTTATAACAGCTAAGGGGCGTTGTTAGGCACGACGCGAAGCGGGCTTATTGCTTTATCACGTAATTGTTTACTCATCATCCATCATGTTCCAAACATGACTTTGCACCTACTGTGGAACACAAAAGGAGAAATGTTTAAAAATGTTCAAGTCATTAATTTCAGTATATTGAAAGTGAATGGGGATCCAAAGCTCTAAACTTACAAAAGGAGTTGTGTCTTATATTTCCGAGTTTCCTATTAATTTTACAAATCTGTATCATGTCAAGTTTTTCTAGTTGTCCGTTTTTTCTGTGCTAACTCACGTCACTTTTTCTCATTTTTCCTTGAAGTGGCTCTGTCTGAGAATCTGAGTCCAGGTGCTGTGCAGATGTTCTCCGGTCACGAGGGCTGGACAGGTGCGTCTCCTCCTGGTCCTGCTGCGATGCTGTCTATGCAACCTGCTCCAAGCTCACCCGGAGCCAGCAGGTCAGAGAGAAAACCGACTTGTATACATTTAAACGTACACAATATTTCCAATAAGGTGTTGTAAAGTAAATAAGCTCATGTGATTTTCAGTCAGTATCCATGCCTGTGGACTGTGAGCAGCTGCACTGTATCATCCAGTCCTCCAGGGGGCATTGTGAGCTCCACACATAGCCAGGAGGAACCCACAGATGGAGGGTCCACCTCAGCATCACCTTGCTCTTTACTGCAGGGCCACGGACCAACCAGCTCTGAGGGTGGTGTAGATCAAGCCAATCACAGTAGGCTAGGCAGGGTGAGCTGGTCTTCTGTCTCCACCCAGTCATTTTGAGTGTTCTCATTAAATTGTAAAGAAGAGGTGTGCATGATCTTTGAAGATTATGAGTGTACAGCTGGTTCTGACGTGTCAATGGTCCTGTCCCCAATAACGCCATCAGCCATTTTCTCGGAGTTTACGCTTTAGTTACATAATGGCTCTGTTGGAATCAAAAATGCCTGTGGGCACTCTAAATACTGTCAGGAGTTCCTCCAATAACCCCATCATAAGAAAAAAGTTGATGTACTTGATTTCCTTCGAATAAACTGTATGATATTTGAGGCACCTACCAAATTGGGCTACCAAATTTTCAAAGGCTTCTGCCAGACTGGAATTCTAAGGATCCCAAAAGAAAGACAAATGGTCTCTAAGAAACATAGTCCAGAAGATCTCAAATCCGGACAGATCCATCTTTTATCTTTTATAATAGAAAAAGGGAAACTTTTTGTGCTTTCAGTGTGTTGTAAACTTGTCGTAATATCGTATTATTTGTATGTTTCATGTTGTATGAGGACAGCTTTTGTGTGAATGTTGTCGTCAAAGTCAATGATCATCTAACAACACAGAGGTCATGGGTTCAACACACATGATTAAAAAAATTAATTTGCATAAAAATGTCTGTCATATAACTGTAAATGTACATTAGTGTTTAAAAGTTTGGGGTTGGAAAGATTATTTTTAACGTTTTAGAGATTTTAGATTTTTAGTCTCGTATGCTCACCAAGACTGCATTTATTTGACCAAAAATACCGTAAAAAAAACAAAACTGTAGAATTGTGAAATATTACTATTTAAAATAACTGTTTTCTATTGTAATATAATTTAAAATATAATTCATTCCAAATTATGGCAAAGCTGAATTTTCAGCAGCCATTATTTCAGTCTTTAGTGTCACAATCCTTCTGAAATCATTTTAATACGCTGATTTGCTGTTCAAGAAACATTTCTTCTTATTATCAGTGTTTTTCTTGCATTTTTGTGGAAATGGTGATATATTTTTTTCAGGATGCTTTGATTAATAGAAAGTTCAAAAGAACAGCATTTAATTAAAATAAATCCTTTTTAACATTATAAAAGTTGTTAGTCACATTTGTAAAGTATTCATTTTATTTTTATTAAAAAAAATCTTACTGACCCCAAAGTTTTGAAGGGTATTGTACATGTAACAGAAACTCGTTCCTTTATCTTGTATTGATTTCTCTTCAGTCCTTTTTTGTACATTTGTACAACAGTCTGGTTAAAAGTTCAAAGCGGTTATCTGAACACAGAGCATCTGACTGGAGTGACTCATAGAGGGAGCTTAATACAACTACAACCGTGCTAAAACTCAACAATTAGGCCCCAGCATAAATGGTTAGTTAATCAATTAAACTACTTTGGCTTGTGAAACAAGGCAGTGTTTTGGCAGGCTCAGTGATTTTGCTCTTACCTGGATTTTTTTACCTCCACAATAGCAAACACATTCATTCACAATCTCTTTCTCTCTCTCTCTCACACACACACACACACACACACACACACACACACA
>NW_015549647.1:1299358-1319580 GCF_001515605.1 Sinocyclocheilus anshuiensis
TACTTTGGCTTGTGAAACAACTTAGTGTTTTGGCAGGCTCAGTGATTTTGCTCTTACCTGGATTTTTTTACCTCCACAATAGCAAACACATTCATTCACAATCTCTTTCTCTCTCTCTCTCACACACACACACACACACACACACACACACACACATTCATTGCATTCACACTTTCACAGGCAGAAGCACAAACACATTACAGTCGCATTCACACAACTACACACACAGCTCTGCTTCCTCCAAAAGCAGGCTTCATTTACCCGCAGTTTTAAAACGTTGCATAAAGAGAAGACAATTATTCCCACATCATATTTTTCCGCTCTTGAAAATGTTATTTTAATTGTGCCGGTGGAGTGGACCACTCTGTTGTTTTCACATGAGTGTAAAAAATAATGACGGCTGTCCAGTGAATGGGCCCTTGGCATGAGTTTAGGCCACTATGGGCATGCAGCAGACTCTCTCGCACACACACCTAAATAGACACACACAGTGTCTAAACAGCTTCAGAAAGGACCAAGAAAATGTTCTGAATTTTATTTTCTTAATCACCTGATCACTTATCTTTTCATTTTCCAACCCTGACTTTTTCCATATTAGTCCTTATTTTTGGTCTGTGATGACAAACCGTATTTTAAGCCTTTAAAAATGTTGAAACCTGACAGCTAGTGTACCTGAGATATTTAAAAAAACAAAACAAAAAAAAAAACTTATGTACAAGACAGTGCTTGTATTGTTGTGTAGTTCTTTAAAGGGACAGTTCACCCAAAAATTTACTTAACCTCAAGTCATTCTAAATTTTAAAGAAATGTCTCAGTGTCTTTTTGTCCAGTGGTGTACTTCAAAATATCTTCTTTTGGTATTCGAGAAAATAATGACAGAATTTTCTTTTTTTGGGGGTGAACTATCCCTTTAATAAGAAACATTTAAAGTATAAAACATTCTGGTAGAGGACATAAATGAATGTTTTAGTATTTATGTAGCTAAAGGACTCCAGCTTCACTGTATTTGTTCTGTTATTTCTAATAATATTGGAAGCCCTAATGTGCCATCAAACCTGTTCAGATGTACCATTCTTTCATACTGATATAAACGATATATTGCAAATGAAGTCTGAGTTTCATTGTCTGTTAGTTGCCGCCTAGATACAGTGACTCAATGTCCATGTCAGTCTTTCCTGGGCGGCTCCTCTGGGCTGGAGAACTCATCTCCAAGCATTCTCCACCACGAGAGACGCATGTTCTGCATCAAGGCATTATGGGATCGACAGGGTAGGAACGGCTCAGGAACAGACTCACATCCTCCGCTCTGGCATCCTTCAGTGACGGTGCATCTAAAATGAACAAACAAATGAGTGGTTTTAGATTGGTGGTTCTCATTGTCCACAACAATATTCAGATGCTCCATAACATTTCCTGTTGTTCATGATTTATTGGATAAGTGTTTTTAAAAATAGTTTTTACCCTATAGTTTTGGGGTTTGGCATAACCACGAAGAGGTATGTTCATTTAAAGATGCACATGGTGTTATACGGGTATCTGTAGGATTTTTTAAATCAAATGTAAGACTTTTTAAGACCTGCACAAAACTTAATACCATATATGTGGGGTAGGGCACTGACTATGGTAACATATTAAACTGTAAAATGACTGGCAAAAGCATGATTTACAGTTCAGATAGAGGTTTTCACAAAAACAAAATGTTTTATAAAATGATAACCTTAACATTTCAACCTTTAAACCATTTTTATTAAAAAAAAGGATGAATCAAAAGTATCAATTATCACATTATTTTGAACAATTATTATCAATTATTATCTGGCTTGCACAGCTACAGTAGAAGCTTTTGCGCTCGCATCCAGCATTTGCATATGTTTCGGGCCTTACGCTTTGCAGAATTCATGAAACCATACTTCACAGCAGTAGATCAGCCATAGAGTTAGGTACGTAGTTAGTAAAAGCTCCAAGTCTGTGTTGATCTGCGCAAGTAGAGCCTGTTTGTGCTGCTCATGTGCCCGACCAGATGCTCTGTTGATCAGGTGCTGCTGCAGAAGACTGGGCTCTCTGATGGAGCTCCACACTGCCCTCTGCTGATGTCACAGATGACTGCACAACAGAAGAAGAAAAAAAACACCGTTTAGAAAATACATTTTTAAAATGAAAATTGTGACCCTGGACCACAAAACCAGTCATAAGGGTCAATTTTTCGAAATTGAGATTTATACATCATCTGAAACGGTAACATTTCTCAATTTTGTTAAACTTTTGCTTAAATTGACGTACCAAAATAACTAGGGTTGGGTATCGTTTAAATTTTATCAATTCTGATTCTGCTTATCGATTCCAATGTGATTAAGTAATGATATCAAACATTTATTCTGTGTCTCTTTTTTGCAAACCATTTATTGGAGCTGAATACCATGAACAAAAATCAACAGGCTACATAAAAGCTGGACTCTTTAAGAGCTGTTTGTGTGCAAAACAGAACTGCGTGATAAATTGAGTTTTTTTTTCCCCAATGGAAGTTGTGGTTCTCTAATGATTCTGAAGAAAAAACATTAAACAACTAAACAAAATCACATGTAATTTATGAATTAATGATTAAATCTGAACTATAAACTTTTATCCCAGTACTTCTGTGATTTGAATGTTTGTAACACAGAAATAATGATACTGTGTGGCTAAAAAGACTGTGAAGCTGTTTCATTCATGAAAATGATGACACAGATGACAGCTGCTTTCTTTAGGTCAATGGCAGCGCGAACGCAGATTTAAATGTTCAAATCACACTGGTATGATCGTACGCTGCAGGGACGAACCAAGTGATCACAACATTGATCGCACACGTCAAAGGTTGAGGAATGAAACAGACGAATCATTGTATACTTAGCTTTTTTGGATTCTGATCGCAAATGTAGCCACACTTTGGAGCGCTTAGATTAGCGAGCAAGGTCCTGGCAGATTGCTAGGTCTGGTCCTCACAGATAAAGAAAAAAAGCGCTAAGGAATCGATAGGCGGAATTGAAATAAAAAAATTTAAAAAAGTATCCGATTCCTGACCTTAAAGTCCCCATGAAATCCAAATTAAAGTTTTTTGGGTGTTCGTATCAATATGTTAGTCTTAAGGTTATCTATAAGGCAGTGTGCTCCAAAACTTCGCAAAATTCGCATTTAGAAGATATAAGCTGCTTGATATGTCCCGCCCTGTCTTCCTGTTTCAGTTAAAAAACTGAAAACAGGCTCAACACATAGAGTAACGCTGCGTGTTTCTAAGCATTTCAGGGGACCTTTAAGTATCCGATTCTGGAATCGGAATCGATTTTCGATTCCCAACCCTAAAAATAACTAAAACTGAAATTTAAAAAAATTATTAAAAAGTACAGACATATTTAAAAATAATAATAATAATAAAATGACAAAAAAAATACAAAACTACTAAAACTTTGCTAAAAAATGTAAATGAAAAAAAAAATAATAATAAAAATAAACACTATAATAAAAACTATAATAGTATCTCAATGATACTAAAATAACACTGAGAGAATCTGAACTTATTATTGCACTCAAACACCTGTCCTTTAGTGGTAGTATTTGGGTGTTAGCTGTACACTCACAGCTCTCTGTAAAGTGACAGCAGCTCTGTGCCGTCTGAGAATGTATCTGTGCTGCTGGAAGTTGCGTCTCTCTCGGTGTCCTCTCCACACTCTCTGAATCAGCACGGCTGCCTTGTTCTCTAGCCGTGCTGGAGAAATTGAACGTTTCTCTCAATTAATGTGCGCGATGTCATCTCACAGTCTGAAACGTCTGTCATAGCAAATCAACACATGCTGTTGTGAATAATTAAGAGAAGCGTCTTCTCATAGGATAAGAACACGCAGTCTCAGAATAATTTAATAGACACCGACGCGTCATCGATGTACCATAGTCCATTGCCACGTCACAAATTGTGACGTCAACACGATGTAGATTTTAAACCCGGAAGATGAAAATAGCGCAAAAAAAGCTTAAAATTAACCAGTTTTCTCCAACAGTTAAAATTATCGGATGCTAACATTGTCTTCTATGATGTGCAACACAAACACCTCTGCTAAAATCTCAGAAAAAGTAGTCTGGGGTTTCATGACCCTTTAAAGACCTCATGAAATGGTTTGACAAGCTGTGTTCTTTCATGTGTTGACATATTTGCTATTGAAACAGTAAGTTGAGGCAGGAATATGAGAGTGAAGGTTGTTTATTTTGTTTTGTATAGTCTATAGGCTTTAGTTTATGTCATAGCCATGAACTACAATTTTCTACTTCTTTCCATAACAAAAATGTTTTAGTAGTTTTAGTTAACGACAATAACCCTGATACACACAACAAGGTTACTACACTAGGTTTGATTTTGTGTTTGTTACCTGCTGGTAGTATCTCCATCAGATGAAGCTGGTGTTGGCGGAACTGTCTCATGGCTCTCTGTCTTCGCAGACACACTTGATGACGTAATTCCTCTTCTGCACGTTGTCTCTCAATGTGTTCCTGTTGTTGTCTGCGCTTTTCTCTAATGCACAAAAATAAATCTCATTTCCCATATATAGGGGCTCTAAATTGTCATTTTCTTCATTTCACAGAGGGACAGGCTGTCTCATTTCCTTACCTGAAGCTATGCTGACCGCTCTGGGGAGTTTCCTCAGTCTTTTTCTGGTCTGATGGGGCTCTCCAGGCTGCCTGGATAATACATGCTGCTCTCACATACTCCTCAGATGACGCCTTCATTTATATATGTAGAGTGAAGAAATACATAATAAGCAATAAGCATACAAGAAAACAGCCAGTAAAATTCTAAGGGGTCAGAGAGATAGATATGATCATATAAAACTATATTATGAGTTTTTGATGAAAGAAGCCTTAAAGGGATAGTTCACCCAAAAATGAACATTTGCTGGAAATATACTCACCCTCAGGCCATCCATGATGTCATCGAAACAGATTTGGAGAAATGTAGCTTTGCATCACTTGCTCACTATTGGATCCACTGCAGTGAATGGGTGCCGTCAGAATGAGAGTCCAAACAGCTGATATTCTTAAAAAACGAATAGCTGCATGTTTGTAATAAACAAATCAATTATTAAGATCACTTTCACTTCAAATCATTGTCTCCAAATCCTCTATCCATAAAACAGCTCTTATTTAAAAACATGGATTTGTTTATTATTACAAACACAGATTTTTGCTTCACAAGACATTAATTGATGGACTGGCATTGTGTAGGTTGCTTGTGGATTGTTGTGATGTTTTTATCAGCTGTTTGAACTCTCATTCTGACGGCACCCATTCACTGCAGAGGATCCAATAGTGAGCAAGTGATGTAATGCTAAATTTCTCCAAATCTGTTACGATGAAGAAACAAACTTATCTACATCTTGGAAGGGCCGGAAGGGTAGTACATTTTCAGCAAATCTAAATTTTTGGGTGAACTAACATTATGAGTGGACCTAAAGGAAAAAAATTAATTGCTACCAAATGTAAAATATGACACTTTGAGCTGGTGGCCGCCGACCTTAGTGTCTCCCTATGGGACGTCTGACCGCAAATGATCAATAAGCTGATCCAGTAGAGTCAAAGCCTTTCCCACGCCAGTCTTTCTCAGCCAAACCTGCAGGACCAAACCTTTGAAGATTGGTCTAAACACTCAGCAGCTAAAACTTGAAGATGTTCCGAGATCTATAGATTGCGACTGTACCTCTGTATCGCCTGTGAATGAGCTGCTGTGGTCCATAATCAGAACAAGGGTCTTTACAGCTGCTCTGCCAATCACAGGATTCGAGCTACTGGACATTTTATACACAATATCATCCATGATGTCAGTCAGAGCCCTGTTTCCCATCTCAGCAACAACAGCACTGCAGAAACAAGGGGAAAGATAGAGGTATATGAGTATTTGGGTGTGAAGCAGTTACATGGATAAAGACTGTATTATGGATCAGGTGGCTTTTCTGTTGTACCCGTTTGCCCTGAAGATATTGTTCCACATGATGACAGTAACAATGGAGATGTCATCTTCTTCACAGATCTGGACACTCTCATTATGTTTAGATCTCAGTACTGAGAAGAGAATGTTAAAAATAAGAGTTTCAGTTCAGTTCAAGCTAAAATCCATCTCTAAACACATCTTGAGATGGTTAATTCGCTAAATTGACAGAAGCTGTTGTTTACCATGATGAATGAGATGTGTATGAGCCCTGAGGAGCCAGCCAATCGAATCAAAGACTTTTCTAAATAGACGAATCATCTCATTATAAGCCTTGTCCTGTTAAAGAGAGAAATTAAATGATCTGTTTGGTTACTTCTCAGCTAATAAAATTATGTTCTTAGAACTTCTTGCTAACATTCCAATTAAGGTATGAAAACCTTATTTATGACTGTTCTCTTAACGCTCAAAACATCCCATTTTTAAAAAAATATTTAAAAAAATAATTTCTTGGCTATATGAACGAAAAATGAAAACATGAAAGGAATGTTTATCATTTTCAAACACCATTTTGTTAAAGTTTCTTCTGAAACAAATAGTATGTTTTAATGTTAGACGAACATACAACGTTCACTGAATGATGTATAAAGAATGTTAATGTAAATAACATTATTAAAGACCTGATAACTTTGAACGAATGTTCTGTTACGGTTACTGGAAGAACATAACTTTCAGAGAACCCTGCCAGAACATTTGCCAAAGTTCTGAGAATGTTCCCTGTTGGCTGGGTATATTGTTTGTAGTCTCTTGTAATCAAAATATAGCAATTATAATCTAAAGTCAGATGTGAGAGAACTAGTTAGAAACAATGACAGGCGTTGTATCACTCTGAAAGGGTTTCTTTTGCATTAATTACCAGGTGACTGTACAATAAATAACCTAAACCTTACTACTTGATGTTCTCTGTGATTCAGGAGACTGCAATATCTTACCCGCAAAGCTCTGTTCATTAGACGGTCTGCAAGAAAAAGAAGGCTTTCCACCACAGTTGGCAGAAATTCATGACTGAACACCTCCACGTCTCTGAAAGCACCCAGACCCACACAGCATGTGCTAAACGGACAGAAACATGCGTTAAAACTCCACGAGACTGCGAATGAAAACAGTACTTAGTGAGTATTTAAATGCAACTTATATGTGAATACCTGAGGAGGTCTGCCATCTGTGTCAGAACTGAATAGCCTCCTTGAATCTTGGCTGGACTGAATCTCAAGGAAGATGAGCAGTACTGCAGCACAGTAAAGACTCTGTTTGCATGCCTCTAGATCCCTCTGATCTCCTAAAGACTTCCTGCCTAGAAGATCTGTTCATGTGAAAGGTGTTTGTGGTCATTCATGTAGGAGATACATGGTTGAGTTCTAGGATAGCTGACATGTAACGTACTTAATCTAAAACTATTTTATATAATTCATACAAAGCATTGTTATGTGACAAATATTTCTTTTTTTTTTTTTAAGTACAAATATTCTAAATAGACAGTCAATTACTATTTATTAATTAAAACTACAGATTTAATCATTATGAGAACCAGAAAAATGTTGTTTGTAATGAGAACTACAATTATTTATCTTTTTATAGGTGACATTTTGAGCCGTTATGAAATCCGCAAAAAGCTCGGTGAGGGATCATACGGCGCCGTCTTCGAAGGGATTCGCTTGAAGGATGGCCTCAAGGTTTCTTTTTTTTACTTACAATATTTAGTTAACAGATTGTTTCGTCTCACTGTATCCATTCTAAGTCCTCTTAATGAGTATTATGTCCACTATTTAGGGTGCTTGGCATGTTTAAAATGTTAAAGATTAATGACCTCTGCATGTGTTAATTGTTAAATAAATTTCTTTTGTTGATCAGGTGGGCACTGAAATTTGTCTTGAAGACGGATGCTATGGAATATATCAAAATTGTAAGTAGGCCTCGTTCTCAGTGTTTTATCACTGTTTTCGATTTAGAATATATTAATGATAAATTACAGACTACAAATTATTTTTCTAATTGGTCTAACAATCCTTAAAATTATCTTTCTTCTAGCCTGGTCATCCTACGCCCCTTCCGTTAGAGGTTGCCCTAACGATGCTTGCTAACAAGGGCCCCAGCGTTCCACAGATAGTTCAGCTGCTGGAGTGGCAGGACCACCGTGATATCAAACTGGAGAACCTGCTGATCAACAAGGACACCCTTGAAGTCAAATGTATTGACTTCGGGTGCGGGGACCTCCTAAAAACCTCTGCCTATGAGACATTTTGGGGTATGTATTATGTCTCAAACCTGTAGTTTGGAACTTAAATTCAAGTGGCCAGATACACCATATTTGAATATGCATTGTTTCATATGCAGCTTTTTGTAACTAGTCAAAAAATTCTCTCCTTCAGGCACAGAACTGTACTGCCCTCCTGAGTTTGAAAAGAGTGGCAAGTACCACGGGAAGCCCGTAACTGTGTGGTCTCTGGGAGTGCTCTTGTTCGAGTTGGTGTGCGGAGACCCTCCAGAGAGCAAAGACCTGGACATTATTGAGGCGGGCATCTGGTCTAAACCTGGCTTGTCAAAAGGTGAGCTGGCATTCACCACAGCAAAGAATTGTTATACTAAATCATTCAAAGCAGAACAAAGAAACAAAATGGAAAAGTAGCACACAATTTTATAAAAGATTGTGGATAATGTCCTTTCAGCAGAAGCCAAACCACCGGCTTGGTTTGGGGAAAATCATTCTCCATGATTGGTTTAAGGTACTATTTTTTTAAATGTTTACATTTTTGTGCAGTTTTTATAGAGTATGTTGTATAACTGTGACATGGGAAGAAGTCAAATCTCTTTTAAGTCTAATGTATGTAGACAATAAACCATAAAGACAGTAGACAATAAAAATTTGTGTTGTTTTTTTTGTGTGTTTCAGGTCACCAAATAAGACATGGCAAGGTGAGAATGTACAGTAAATAGTACAAATGAAATGTACACCACATCAGTTAGAGAAAGCAATGTTCCTGCCATGGCCAGGGTTCCTAAAACCACCCAAGTTCCAGTCCCAGAGCTCTCCGTCTAGGCCATCCTGGTCCCAGCACTCCATTACTGTCAGACAGGTACAGGGACCCTCTAAAAATACCTCTAAAATAATGTCAGAATGAGACATTCTGGGGTATGTATTATTTTCAAACCTGTAGTTTGCAACTTAAATTCTAGTGACCAGTTACACCATATTTTCATATACTTTCTTCTATATGCATTTTTCTTGTAACCAATCAAAAAAATCTCTTTTCTTCAGGCACACAACTATATTGCCCTCATAAGTGCCAAATATCATTGGAAAACCTGCATTTTTGTGTGTGTTTCAGGTCAACAAATATTTCAATATGGTGAAAGGGGGAGAACGTAAATAGTGCAAATAAATGTAAATTTCATTTGCACTATGAACCACCTTTCTTCCAGAGCTCTTCAGTCAGCTTAGCATCTTGCGGGCTGACACGAGTGGACTCTCCATCCCTCCATGCCTTAGCATCTTGCGAAGCTGGTAAGCCTTGGTAGCATCTGGCACCTTGGCATAAGGCAGTACTGTTTGCATATGGCAATATTACTTGTCTAGGGATGTTTAAATAATATCTGAGGTTCCTGACGTGATCCCAGACAGAACTGGCGCACCACTTCCAGAGCTTCTCAGTTAGCTTAGCATCTTGCATCCCCATCCCTCAATGCCTTAGCATCTTGCAAGGGCGGCAAGGTTCCTACCATGGTCAGCCAGAGGTTTATATCTCTGCCTTACTAGCCTTTACTCAGCCTAGAACTCGCTGTTCTAGCCACCCCGGACCAGTCCTCTTGATTCCTGTAATGGCCGACCTGGAGGCACCTACAGTATGAACTCCCCTTCTCAAAGCTCCCTGTCAGTCATACCAAGCTCCCTTTCAAAGCCGCTCCAGTCGCAAGGATTCTTAGCTGCTCCAGTGGTTCCTTCCATGATTCGAAGCAGATCTCTTCATTTCATGACTGCCCTAGAGCACTCTTTAGGTGTGCTCCCTGCCATGACTGTCCTGGCCCCAAAGGGTCCTGTAATGGCCATTCCAGAGGTTGCTGTAAAACATGGTCCTGCCACGTCCGAGCCAGAGCTGGTTCCCAAAGCCAGTGCTCCCCAGTTCCAGTGCTCCATATCAACGCTATCCTCAACTGAAAACTCTGTCAAGTATGCCAGCCAAGTTACTGACAAAACCGTTCCTGTCACGCCAATCCCTAGAGCTCTCCATCTAGGCCATCCTGGTCCCAGCACTCCTTTTCCAAGTCATCCTAATCTTATATCGGTTTCTGTTAGTGCAAATTATGGCACAGAAAATAAATACAAATAAACCAAATTTGCCAAAATAATTAGCTGACATAAATCAAGCTCTTTACTACCTTATGTTCAATAGCATGATGAGATGAGTCTTAACACATTGAAGATCGAAGATAGTTTCTTAACTAGTTTACAATTAAGCTTATCAAAGGCTCTCTTTCTATCCTAATTATTTATAAAAAGGAACAAAGATTTTATAAAAAAAAAAATAAAAAAAAAACCTGGGTGACAGACTGTCTTCCCTGTTTTCGGATCATTACATCAGTGTGCTTTTGGTTAATAAACTCATCTTTTCTTACTGTCTCTTGGCACCTAGCACCATGTGAGTTTCAGTTACTGAATTTATTAACATGGCATTGGAGGACTTATTTATTAATTTAATAAACATTTGAATTGATTTCTAGAAGTTAATCAAAAACAGGATAATCCCTGTTAGATTTAATATGGAACATTTCTGTTGATTCTGTATTATACGCGTAGGCAACCTTTGCTAGCTGCAATATAGTCTTAGGACCAAAGAAAAAATACACTGAGAAATGTAATATTCTTTGATATTTCACATAATAAATTTAATACAAAATTAAGACACGTAAAAAAAAACATCCACTAATTACATAAAATCAAATAAAAGCACAATACACTTTGCACACACTGAAATACTGAATTATTTCTTTAGATCAACTTTCAGGGTCTTCTGCAGACTTTCTATGCTGGCATCTAGTGCTGCAAGCCCTTCCCTGAAATTCTGCTCATCCTGTGTGTTAAATGTGGACCAGGTGTTTATGCTCCAATCAGAGGCTAAAGATTTAATATCACAAGAGGAAAAGGTGTTCCCCATCACTGAAGGGCGTCCAGTGTATGCTGACTGAACCCCCATCCTTAGGCATCGATGGGCATGTTGGGATTGCACCAGCTGATTGTTTGGGCCCTTATTTTTCGGATTCAAATGTAAGGCCATTCCATGATGATCCACAATGTAATCTCGGCCATCATTCTTCACATCCTGAATGTGAAGCCCATCTGAGATGTCCAGCTTTTCAAAAGCACAGCCTATATATTTCAGCCCTACATGAGCATCCACATCTTCCCTTTGATTCTTGGCTGTTATCAGCTCATTACACTGAGTGAGATGATTACTATGAGCAACTCCTGAGGCAAGCTGCACCACTGGAGTCTCTCTTAAAGGGGCAAACGTTGTTCTTTTCTGCTCTTCTAACTGAGCCACATTCTCAGCTATGGTTTCCAGGGTTGGTTTGCATATATATGGAGAGCAGACTTTGGATTCAAATGTAAGGCCATTCCATGATGATCCACAATGATCCACAATGTAATCTCGGAGTCTCTCTTAAAGGGGCAAACGTTGTTCTTTTTTGCTCTTCTAACTGAGCCACATTCTCAGCTATGGTTTCCAGGGTTGGTTTGCATATATATGGAGAGCAGACTTTAGTATCTGATGGCATAAAGTTCTCTTTTCCACCATCAATCTGACCAGGGGAGGCTGGGTGTAATGTCTGGGACCTACAGTCAATTCAGTGGGGAGGAGAGGCCTGTTCGATGCCCTCCAGGGTCTGAAGGTAGGTCTTTACAGAGTTTGAAAGTTTATCTGACACAGCGGTCTCCCTCTGTGCATTTTCATGCAATTCCAGAACACTCTTGGTAAGCTGAGACTTTGGTTGACGTAAGTCCAGCTGATGAGAATATTTGCTGGTGTCTTTTGTTTGACTTCTCTGCAGATTTCTGTGTGCATGAAAAAACAACATTTGACCTACATATTCTGCTACAAGCTAGATTGTCTAAATTACATTTGAATGCGTAATTTTATTGTAGTTTAGATGAGTGGTTCTCAAGCCAGAATTTAAATTGATCATCAAGTGGCAACAAAGTACAGTATCAAAATTGCTTATCCTACACACAAAAAAGGGAGCTTGTCACACAACCTGTCTATATTAACATGTCTAATATGGCTATTTTTTTTTAAATCAAGTGACTGGATGCACAGCCACAGCCACAGTCAACAACAAAACAGAAGTGCTTTCTCCTCCCTTTTAAAAGTTGATAAGGTGATAATCTGAACTATAAACAATGATATGATTATTTGCATGTAAAATTGTTTTATCACTGTTATCCATGACTCTATGAGAACCCTATACCTATACCTATATATATATACTCTATACCTAACCCATCAGTTTATATAGTTACCTGATGACTTCCTGCAATCTGCCGATCTCTGCCTCCCTCTGCTGAAGGCTCAAAGTCAGTGTAGTCTTCTCAATCTCATACTTTCCAAGTTTACTCTGGCAATTCTGCATTTCAGCTAATGCCTCACTCACCTCTGCATGGGTAAGTAACACGACAATCACTTGCAGAATGAAGAAAACGTTTTAAAATATATGCAAATGTAACAGCAGTCATGTTTTTTAAAATGAAATATTAGTGAAATAAAGGTAACTTGTTAGAATGCTCTTATAATTGTTAATATAACGTCAATATAGTGATTATAAAGTTAGTTTGAAGATTTTTTTTTTTAAATAGGATAGGATAATATAAAAAATTCTAGAAGGATAACATTAACTATATTTTAAAATATAATAAAATAAAACCAAAATAACAAATTAAACATGATTTAAAGCTAAAAAAAAAAAAAAAAAAAAAACAAGTCTAAAAGAATACTCCTACCCAGTCTTAGCCGGTTGTTCTCGAACTCATACAACTCTTTGTGCTGCTTCAGGTCACTGTCTTTGTCCTCCATGGCTTTCCGTAGTCTCATTCTCCTGTTGCAGATCATCGAGCTCCCTACAGCTCTCATTTAACTGAGTTTGTAGAGTGAGGTTCAGAGACTGCAACGCAACCACTGTAACACAATCATTCCAACAAACACAAAGGTTGTTTTCATACATCCACTTGGCTAGACAGAATAAAAGGCTAAACATATTTGTACATTTACTCTTACATTGATTTATTCCTTTCTAAGTCAAGCCCTTTAGAGACAGCATGAAGCCACTCACCCTCCATGTCGCAGGCCTCCGGCCTGTTCCGTCGTTCTGCTCTCTCTTTCTCTAATAACTGCTGATTGAGTATTCGCAAACGCCTGGGAGACATGCAAATTAATACAAATTAGGCTTGTCAATTTAAGTGTGATTTATAAAGATAAAAATAACGTGATGAAAATTTTACATAATTAATCTGCATAATCAAGCTTATGTCCAGTGCCATGCAAATAAAATAAACAATATATTGACTTCTAAGGTTGCTTATGCATGTTATTCATATTATGCTTTTGTCTGCCACAATAAAGACTCTGAATTAGCTCGAGTTGGAAGCTTTTCACAACACATATTGATAAATGTGATTAGTTTTATAGTTGTAATTCATTTAATTAGTTTTATATTTGATCATATTCCAATCTGCAGTCGTTGTTAAGATTTAGTATTCTATACACTCGGTCACTGTCGCTGACCTTCGCAGCTGTACGTTCTCACTCCTGAGTGGCTGTAAGGCAAGCGCAATTTCAGCCTGGATGTTAGTGCTGCCCACCATGACAGGAAGCAGTGAGATGCTCTGCTCCACCTCAGAGATCAGCCGCACAACATCACTGTCTGCACAGAAGAGTGAACGATAATACAATGTGAAACTAACACATGCACACTGCTTATCTGCCAAGTTTCTAGAATCTGCAAAATCAGCAACTCAATCATTGGGTGATTTGATACTCTGGAGATCCAATTTTTTATGATGTTACAGAAAGTGAATTAAATAACCATCTCAAATTTGAAATGGGGTATCCGCTTTCATTAATCAGATCTAGAGATCAGGTCATAAAGGAAGACTGGGAGACATCCCTGTAATAAGATCCTGATGACAACAACATATAGAGAACAAGAGAAATTTTAAAAGATACGTCAATAAATGTCTCATTGTTTTTGTCCATAAAATTAAAGTCCAATGTTGTTGTTCAATGAATGGACAAAAACATATCTTGTGTTCCAAAGAAGAAAAGAACATCGTACAGGTTTGGAACAACAAAAGTGTGCGTACAGTAAATGACAGAATTTGCATTTTTGGGTGCACTATCATTTTAAGGGTTTTGAAGTTTCCTAAATTTAAACATGATCAAACGTATTAAAGATAAATGGAAAGGATGGAAAATAAAATAAATTTAAACAAATAATCTCACCCTGATTAGCAACTAAAGTCTTCAGCTCTCCCAGCAGGTATTTAACAGTAATCACATTCTGTGTGGTTTTCTCTGGACTGGTGGGTTTGGCTTTGTGACTCAGAACTGTTAATTTCTCATTGCTGGTCTCACAGCTAATGTCTCTGACAGGTGTAGTGTCCACCCTATCTTTTTGGTCTTCCTCTGCATTAGTACCACCCTCTTTTGAACTTTCTTCAGAACATAATTCCTGCTCCTGGTCATTGCAAATAAGCAGTACTGGTTGATTTGGGTTCGGTTGAGGCTGGCTGACCTGAGATTGGTTGGGCACCTGTGTTGCTAGCACTTCAGATGAGGGACAGGTTGAGGACCCAGTGGATGATGCCAAAGGGACGATTGGCCTTATAAATCCCACCTGATGATTAACACTGCAGATTGGGCCAGTGATTATAGGTACCCCGTGCCCTACTGGAGTGCAGGATCGATTCTGGACAGGAGATACAGTAGCTGGAGACTGTTGTTGGACTGCAGGAGGTATGGAGAAAGCAGCAGCATATTGAGTTGGGATGGCAGACATTTCTACAGACCCATGAGGGCAGGATGGGGTGGCAGCACTCATAGCCCTCAACTGATGCAACGCCTCAGATGAGCTACCACTGCTCAGCACACACTTTGAAGTACGCTGGACAATAGAGAAAGACAAAAAAAAAAAAGGAGAGTAAGACATGTAGGGAGTTAAAAGGGACACACAGTTTCACCCAATCTCATGTTAATCTTGAGTACCTATAGAGTAGTACTGCATCCTTCATATCTCCAAAAAGTCTTTAGTTTTATCATATTTATAAAAAAAAGATACAGCTTTACGATTCTCTCCGGAAAAAGCCGAGCTCCTGGAGGCGAGCCGTGGGCGGAGCTAAAGAGTGACGAGCACTTGGGCGCAGAATGCCAACAAAACAGACATTTGTTGCCATTTCACTTACCTTCTGCAGTTCTGAATCATGACTAGGACCGCTCCATCTTTCAGTATCAAACGATGTGCAAATCCAGCGTCGAACTGGGCCTTGTTTATAAAACCGGATGAATCGCGTTGATGGGCGCGATCTCGCTCTTGCTCTGGTCGATGCGTGCGCCGGCGCGTTTTTCCGGGAGAAATACCCATATAAGGAGTTCCACCCTCGTTTACGTCATTAAGAGCCACGATCGAAAAAAACTCTCCGAAACGTGTGGCACAGAAATACTCTGTCATACGTCCAAATTGTTTTTTGAAACTTTGTCCATGCTTAGCATGAGAATCCAACTCTTTAACAGTGTAAACAACTATGAATGCATGAAACAGCATTGTACCCCCCCTTTAACAGACAGGAAAGCAAAGAGTGAGAGAGGAAAAGCACCTATATTATTAGAACCATTAATTAAAGTGCTAATTCAGTACAATTTTGTAAAATAAACATTTTACACATACAGTATGTGTATTCAATAATGAGGAATAATCCTACCATCGCAGCATTTCAAAGAAAGTCACCTGAACAAATTCAAAAGTTTGAGGTCAATAAATTATATTAATACATTTATCCAGCAAGTATGAACTCAATTAATAAAACATGAAAGTAAAGACTTTCACATTATTACAAAAAATTACTATTTCAAATAAACATTGCACTTTTGAACTTTCTAATCATCAAAGAATTCTTGAAATGTAAGTTTTCAACATTGATAATACAAAATGTTTCTTGAGCACCAAATTAGCATATTGTAACATTTTTTTATCTTAAGAAATTATTATCTTTAATTATTTAAGTGTTGTTTGTATAGTTTCTGAAGGATCATGTGACACTGAAGACTGGAGAAACTGCTGCTTAAAATTCAGCTTTTCCATCACAGAAATAAAATATATTAAATTAGAAAACAGTTATAGTATTTTGAATTATAATAATATTTCACAATATTACTGTTTTGACAGTATTTTTAATTTTAAAAATGCAGCCTTGGTGAGCATAAGAATATTTTTTTAACTTGAATTGAACTCTGTCACATATGAACAGTACATAGGCCAACAAGCTAGTGTAGACAATGTAGATGTAGTCTGTATTAAATTCTATGGTGATCGGCTATATATATATATATATATATATATATGTGTGTGTGTGTGTGTGTGTGTGTTTGTGTAATTTAAATGATTGATTAATTTTTAATGGATCGACAGCCCTCATTGTTTGCATAGTGGATTATAGTGCAGTAAACAACATACAGGTTCACTGTGAACTGATCCAGGTCTCTGAGGGCTCAGTGCAGGTGTGGATGTTGTCAGCCGACAGTTAAATACAGTGGATGTGTGAACCTGATCTGGAAACAGAGAGAGGAACCATAAATTAAATATTCATTAATATATTTACTACGTTACAGTTGTTATACTCTCTGTGTGTTATTGAGCCCGTCTGGTTACCCGAAGATGGAATATTACAGCTATCAGCAAGCTGAGAGCAGGCCAGTGGAAGTGAGTTTTGCTGTTCGTGTCCTGCTTGCGTTACAGGGGTCAGTCCTGAAGGAGGATCCTGTGACACTTGTGCCCGTCTGATCCCAAAGTTCTGATCACGACGCCCTGCTGAACTCAGGCGACAACTGGCAGATGGAATCATCTTCTGCACTGGAGCTACAGTAAGAGAAGAACAATATGTTGTGATCTTGAAGTAGCTGTGCATCTGAAAATGACTTTAACTACAAATAATCACCTGTATCTACTGTGGCATTCACACAAATCCTACTAAGGATTTTATAACAAAGGATGGAAATAAGAAGACTGACAAATGTGTCACATTTCAAAAACACAGGTGTAAATTCTTGCAGAACTTGTTTTGATAATATGAAAAAGGTACAATATATTTGAAGACATTACCTGGCCTTTTGTTTGCATGTATAGCTGTGTTTGTCTTCTTCCCATGCCTTTTCTTGTCAGTTTCAATTTTTCTTAATAAATTCTTGGGTTTGGATTTGAAGGTGCAGGTTTTTTGTTCCCTGTGGTTTGGGCTTTGATTCTGTTGTGTGGAGATTATTGATCTCATCACTACTCAATTGCTAAACACTAAAATTTATGGATTTTGTAAATACAATACCTGCTTGCTCAGCTTGAAGTATCCCATTGAGTAAAGCGGCACATCGGTCGAGTCCCTTATGTATTGTTGTCACCTGGATGCAATTTGCAACGTGACAAAAATCATTATACTGATTCTCAGTTCTGTTCAGTTTATGTATACACTACTTGTATGTGGCTTCTTTACCTTATCTTCAGAGTCTGTAGAATAAAGAGAATATGCTGGTTCAAGAGGAGGAACACATCTCCCAGCAACCCTAAACCAGACACCATTTCTGTATGTCAAATGTATGTTTCAAATATTTAAAGGCGTCTAAATTCATGCAATATAGACAGGATTTCTGTTATCCAGTTTGTTCTTTTCTTGTGTATCTGTCCACGTCCAGAGCCTGTCAGCCTGCCTGAGATCACCTGCAAAACATAATTTGCTTAGTGATAAAACAAAACAACGTACAATAACTTATATAATATATAATAACAAAACATATATAATAGCTTACAACCACTACCTTTGGTCTTGATACTCCCTGTCTTGCCATCTTTGATTAGATCTGCAAAATTCACCTACCAAGTAGCAAATATTTATCCATCATGCTCGTATAGGTCTAATAATGATTTGCCATTGCTTATTGTATTTATCACGTGAATTAACTTCAAAAAACGTAAAGACCAACTGTCAAATCAAACTGCACTCATCTAAAAACTAAGGGATGAAAAGCAAAAACAAACCGCTGCTATTACAATCACCACCAAGTAGTTCAGTTTGGGTTCAAAACGGAAGCTGAGTGCCGTGGACCAATAGAAAAACAGTCAGCGTTAATCTGGAGATTTCATTGGTGGGTTACGGTAAACTATTTTCAAACGTTTCATCGATTGGTGTCAGATTATGTCAATCATTCGAGCACTAGCCACTCAGACTCCTCAGGCTTGGCTAACGCCCATTACGGCTTCAGACGCCAAAAAAATGTTTCTATGGAGATGGAATGGCAGAATAATCAGTACTGATATTTCGCGGTTTTATAAAATAATATTCCCGCGTGTAAATTCTAGAAGCGAATGAGGCTACTTTTTTATTTTTTTATTTCTGCTTTGCTGCTTATACATTAATAAAACATTTCCCCACTATACATACTTGTTGTTTCATTTTTTGTTTCATAAACAATATAATTATTATATTTGAATGTTAGAGACAGAGAGAGAGTGAGAGTGAAAGTGAAAGTGACGTGACATGTGGCCAAGTATGGTGACCCATACTCGGAATTAGTGCTCTGCGCTTGAAGTATCCCATTGAGTAAAGCGGCACATCGGTCGAGTCCCTTATGTATTGTTGTCACCTGGATGCAATTTGCAACGTGACAAAAATCATTATACTGATTCTCAGTTCTGTTCAGTTTATGTATACACTACTTGTATGTGGCTTCTTTACCTTATCTTCAGAGTCTGTAGAATAAAGAGAATATGCTGGTTCAAGAGGAGGAACACATCTCCCAGCAACCCTAAACCAGACACCATTTCTGTATGTCAAATGTATGTTTCAAATATTTAAAGGCGTCTAAATTCATGCAATATAGACAGGATTTCTGTTATCCAGTTTGTTCTTTTCTTGTGTATCTGTCCACGTCCAGAGCCTGTCAGCCTGCCTGAGATCACCTGCAAAACATAATTTGCTTAGTGATAAAACAAAACAACGTACAATAACTTATATAATATATAATAACAAAACATATATAATAGCTTACAACCACTACCTTTGGTCTTGATACTCCCTGTCTTGCCATCTTTGATTAGATCTGCAAAATTCACCTACCAAGTAGCAAATATTTATCCATCATGCTCGTATAGGTCTAATAATGATTTGCCATTGCTTATTGTATTTATCACGTGAATTAACTTCAAAAAACGTAAAGACCAACTGTCAAATCAAACTGCACTCATCTAAAAACTAAGGGATGAAAAGCAAAAACAAACCGCTGCTATTACAATCACCACCAAGTAGTTCAGTTTGGGTTCAAAACGGAAGCTGAGTGCCGTGGACCAATAGAAAAACAGTCAGCGTTAATCTGGAGATTTCATTGGTGGGTTACGGTAAACTATTTTCAAACGTTTCATCGATTGGTGTCAGATTATGTCAATCATTCGAGCACTAGCCACTCAGACTCCTCAGGCTTGGCTAACGCCCATTACGGCTTCAGACGCCAAAAACATGTTTCTATGGAGATGGAATGGCAGAATAATCAGTACTGATTTCGCGGTTTTATAAAATAATATTCCCGCGTGTAAATTCTAGAAGCGAATGAGGCTACTTTTTTATTTGTTTATTTCTGCTTTGCTGCTTATACATTAATAAAACATTTCCCCACTATACATACTTGTTTTTGTTTCATAAACAATATAATTATTATATTTGAATGTTAGAGACAGAGAGAGAGTGAGAGTGAAAGTGACGTGACATGTGGCCAAGTATGGTGACCCATACTCGGAATTAGTGCTCTGCATTTATCCCATCCTAAGTGCACACACACAGCAGTGAACACACACACACCGTGAACACACACCTGGAGCAGTTGGCAGCCATTTTTGCTGCGGCGCCCGGGGAGCAGTTGGGGGTTCAGTGCCTTGCTCAAGGGCACCTCAGTCGTGGTATTGAAGGTGGGAGAGC
>NW_015549647.1:1319735-1319816 GCF_001515605.1 Sinocyclocheilus anshuiensis
GTATACTTGTATTTCAATACTCCTTGGGACTAAATTGGCCCACTTTCTAGTATATAAAAGTATACTTTTAATACTTTTAAG
>NW_015549647.1:1321515-1321699 GCF_001515605.1 Sinocyclocheilus anshuiensis
GGCCGACTCTCTATCCATTAGGCCACGATTGATGAGAGAGAGAGAGAGAGAGAGAGAGAGAGAGATGCATACACTGAGATGCATACACTGTTTTTTTTCTTTTTCTTTTCAGTATCCCTTACCAAAAAGTAGTATACTTCAAGTTTATTTTAGTAAGTATACTTAAGTAAAGTTCAAGTATACT
>NW_015549647.1:1321799-1329675 GCF_001515605.1 Sinocyclocheilus anshuiensis
TCGATCAACACCCCAAAGCTTGACAGTTATTATTACCTCTTCATTGGTCGACATTTTATTCCATAATGTTACACAGTTTTGATGGTGTTTTATGTCTGATGATCGTGTTAGAATACATGTGGAAGCATCTGTTGTTTCGGTTTCTTCTTCACTTGTGTTTTTTGGAAATTCTGTACAGAAGATGTATACTAGCGCCCCCTACAGTATAACAATGAAAACACGGATTCTAGGAGCACAATTATATATAGACTTTTTCTAAGTATAAGTCAAGTATACTTAAATGTCATTTTAAGTATATTTCTGAGAAGTACACAAAGCCCATTTCTGAGAAGTACATAAAAAGTAGACTAAAATTATTCTTTCCTATTTTTAGTTTAACAGAAGTATACTAATAGCACACTTGAATAAACTTCTTTTTCGTAAGGGATCTTTGTAGTCATTATGTTAGCATAAGCAGGCTCATGTAGTTGTCTTTTAATTCTAGTGAATTAAAATCGGTCACCATAAGTGGTCCACCATATTTGTTCATCAGACAACATTGACCACATGTCAGAGCAGAGTACTGAATACCCTGCATTATACCCAGTCTTGAGAGAGAACAAAAGCTAAAAACCCTGAACGCTATTTTTGACTGGGCTGTTTATTGCCTCCTGGGTAATGGGTAGATGAGGTTTCAGTCGATTCTCTTCCTCCTGTTATCCCATTAAATTCTCATCCAAAACACACTTTAACACTACTGATTAAATCAGACACCCTCACCATGCCACATGCCTTCTTGTGATGAAAGAAATCATAGAGGCTTTCAAAAGGGAAGGTGACTAAAAACTATTAAATCAATTTAAGCAGACAAAAATACTGAGTCAGGATTCATCAGGTACGTTTTATTTATTTAGTTTGATTTATCTTTTATCTAGCTTTTAACAACTATCTGTAAAATTCACTTTTATACACAGTATTCACTAAATATACACAGTATATATATATATATATATATATATATATATAGATATAGATATATATTACTTATGTTTATATTATACGTTGTATCCAGGTAAGAGAGTGCCATGTCATCCTGGGTCTGTGAAACCTCTCTGTCCACCTCTGTCAGATAGATGTTACAGGTCACAGAACATCTCAAATGGCAAACATACATCGGAGTCCACACAGGTGGGTCACTGTTCAGTATAAAGCCTGCATGAGCCATGGCATTTCTATATTTTTATTTAATTAGATGTAAACCATGAATTCTGCAGCATGTGTTCTATAGTTTTATTCATCCCCTTTCAGGCAGCTGCAATTCAGAGTCAAAAATATGATCACCTTTGCATGCACAGCAGCATGGTTTAAGATCCACTAAATTTAAGCATGGCAAGCACTTTTCTCACTGGCAGAATGTTTCTCTGGACCACTGCTCGCTGAAGAACTTGGAACAGAAGATTTCATTCTCACAAACTTTTCCCTGCATACTCTGAAGCATATCAATTCTTCCTTATGTTTGATGACTTATAGATGTGTTTTCTGCTTTCTCAGCAGGTTAAATAAATCTACATAAAGCAACATGAAGCCGTTCATTTTGCTCCTCACAGCGCTGCTTACTCAATGCTGTTCTCCAGCTGGGTTTTGATGGCATCCTTCTGGAGGGATGATCTTGGTGTAAGATCCATTATAAAAGACCCAGACTACGCCAAGAATCAATCTATCCCATACATGTTAATTTAATAACAAAATGAGACAAATAAAGTATGTCTACTAGAACACTGCATGCTTTCAATTAAATTGCTTGCACACCGAATAAAAAAACAATCTGAATAACTTTGTATGTCGTGCTTTTTATTTATTTATTTATTTTTTTAGAATCACTAAGAAGCCTCTATGACACCACATTTCCTCAAGAGGGCGGCATCATCTGCACATTTTCCTCACATAATTTCCTCAATCTTTCTAAGAAAACGTTTGTCAGTCATTGAATTTAAGTTACGTAGAAGACTGATTAATCATTTTAATATTATCTTACAAATCAGTCATACTGCAGTAATACAATCATTCAGTATGTCGGCATTTGTTTTCGCAGATGGTGAAACCCCTGTGCAAAATCTGAATCACAGGAAGACCACATTTCCTGGTTAGTCGACAGGGCTATTTAACTTCCAGAAACAACACAATTGTGCACACGTTCAAGCATACTTTTAATTTCTAAATAAACATTCTCATTTGTAAGAGGGTGTGGTGATTGACAGTAGTGCTACTGGCACATATTCTCACCAAACAAAATAATATTGTTGCAACTAGACTTTTATAGTTTTTATAGACTATACTAAGAATCTGATAATAGGCCCTACAAGTTCTCTGACACAATGACACAGTACAATAATATTATGTGTACATTGCTACAGTGGTGGAAATGGCCAAAATTCACTGGGGGGACTCTAGCTTGGAAAGGGGGAGGGGATAATAATGGTAATTTTAGATGACCTTTCGGATGTATTTAATTATAAAACCCTCTATAATCTATAATAACATTAAACTTATTTCATATTTTCTCTAAACCTTCTTGGATATTAAAAGACAGGCACCTGCAATTCTGGCCAGATGCATTGTGTGTGCGTGTGTGTGTGTGTGTGTGTGCGCGTGTATATACACACACACACACACACACACACACACACACACACACACACACGCACACACACACACATACACATAGAAATCACTTTAATTTCCAAATAAACCTAACCAGAAATGAAACGCCGTCCCCCCTCGAAATTCACTCCCCGGACTCGATATGAATTGTTTATAAAAATAAAAATTCTTAAGCAATATAATTGCTTAATATAATAAATATAATAGTTATAAAAGCAAAATCTCACCGTTTGTGTGATATTGTTTACATTTATTTTCAAAAATTATAATTTCACAGAATGGCTAATGTTATTTTCTAAAGAATAACATGACCAACATTTTATTTAAATAACGATATTAGTTAATATTCAGTTAAGAAATAACAATTTTTATATTAATCTGTAGATAAGTTTTAAAGTGGGTTCCAATGATAAACGCATCCTAACAGACCGCGATTCATTGATTCTAATTAGTAGGCATCTCTTTAACAGGACCTTATGGTGATGGTTGGGGTTCTCCGGCCTCTTGAAAAATACACACACCCCATTATCAGGAGGCGCTTGAGCGCATCAGGAGGACAGATTGGTCCAGTTCTCCAGGCTGCACCACAATAAAGAACCTCTTTCGCGCTAGAACGATTGTATATACCTCTATAATAGTCGTTGCATTAGCTGCATTGTTTCATCTGTAATAGCGGGAGCCCATCGGAGGCAATTTGCGATTCGCTCGGTCAGTGTAGGGGAGCGCTGCCATTATATCCACTGGGTTGTGCGATACATGGAGCGGATGGAGGAATATACTACGGGTGGAGGAAGAACGGATGAATAAGGGATTTTATGAGACCTGCATTAACATTGCATTCGCAGTTTTTACGGCTCTCTCTATCGGGGTTCCCCCAGCAGTAGACTTGCAGAGGCGGGTAGGCTTTAAACAATAGCGCCCGGAGGAGCGCTGGATACAGTATCGCTGAGCGCAGAACCTCGGGCATCATCATCATCATCATCATCATTCACTACTACGAGCGTTCACCAATGGAGACGGCCACGCGCTCTAGTGTTCTCCACACATAGATTACAAAGATCTGTAGGTGTAAAATCCGACCATCATCATAATCATCATCCGTGGAAACATATCCTGCAATGATGAATTCTGCCGAGGCGGCTGAGGAAGGACCGAACGATCCAGATACGGAGCCGTTTTTCAAAACAGGTAGTCTTATTATATGCTTTTGTTACATTGGATGTCAATGAGTTTATTTTACTCACTATAGGTGCATCTATCCGCACATGCACTTAGAGGTTGCATTACTGAGTTAAACAGCATTAGAAGCTGTCAGATGTGTCCCATTATGTCCGAATTAGCGGGCTGGATGTGCATCACACCCTTCACATAGGCTATTGCATACACTGTAGAGCCTGCGAATGCATAAAACTGCCATATTCCTCAAAAGCCCTTGTGTGATGTTCATATGTGCTTTAACACGTTCAACGCCCTTACATTGTATGTCTGGGTTATTGTGCACAAGAGCAAGGAATCCCCCTGTAAATAGGATGCTACCTCACCTGTCACTTTTTCCTCACACCTTCAACACATTCTCTAATTACTTTACTATCACCTCTCTGGACGCGCCAGGGAGTGGCTCAGCCTTTTGTTGGTAGTGACATTGATTCATGTTTCTAAGCCTGAAGCCTGTTGATTCACACAAACAGCAGATAGTCTTAGTGCTGTACTTCTGCACGAGAAACAGAAAATAATATGAGAATAGGCAGCGTGGAGAGATGCAAGAATGGCATCTACTCTTCTGCATCCAGCCAAGCCCTGCTCATGTCCACTCTGACACCACCACCAGCTGTGGTTCAGTGATTTTATTCACTTTTATGTACTAGAGATTTACCAGTGCATGAGCTATGATCCTTAAAAATGACCCACTTCTAGTTTGCCTGGTAACATAAGCCAATAATGCACATCTGTATATATTCCCTATGTAAAGCTCGGTGTGCTTCTGTGTTGGAATGTGAGCATGCATCTGTGCATGTATGTGAGTATGCATGATATGGCATGCACTCATTGAGTTTTGTGAATAAATGTATATTATGTGTCATTTGCATCTATCCAGGTGAAGTGCGGATCGTGTTTGTTTGCATGTGAACATCATACACTGTATTATCCGTATCAGTGTCTGTACATCATGTTAGTACTTGACTCATTTTACAATTTATATGATTATTACATGAACAGAGATGGCTGAACATGGTCATTTACAATATATGGAGAAGTGTTTAGGGCTAGTTGTCACTTTTCACTCCTGCTTATATTTATCAGAGCAGGCTTATTATATTTATACATGCCTTAAAGTCTTGCTTTTGAGCATTTCCATCATTGTTGCACAGGTAAAAAAGATTTTTTACCTATACTGATCCACATTTGTGACAACATGCCCCAGTAGCGGGTCAAATTATATGAGCAAAGTTGTCACACTGAGAGTCTGCCTTTATAACATATTATAGGCTTTTTTTTCAGCACATTTAAACTGTAAAAAAAAGTTCAAGTTTAATGCAAAACCAAAAATGAAATATGTAACACAAAAATAGCCAAAATATTACTATTGTTTTGTTCAACAGACACTGTAAGAGATAAATTGTATACAATTACAGCACTTGAAACACATGACAACTTGCTCCAACCTAAAATTTACTGAAATTGCCTTTGTTGTAAAAAGAACACATTGTAACCGTTTTAATGTTGTTGTTGTTGTTTTTTACCTTCATTACCTGCACATATTCATGTGGGTGACTATTGCATTAATGTATGTCACTGTGGTTTATTGTGTTCACTTTTTATCCATCTGCTATAGATCATATTATATTGGAATTTTAGACAAGAAAACAGAATTTACAAAAAAAAATGTTCACTGCAAAAAAATTATACGTGACCCTGGAGCACAAAACCAGTCGCTGGGGTATATTTGTAGCAATAGCCAAAAATACATTGTATGGGTTAAAATGATCGATTTTTCTTTTATGCCAAAAATCATTAGGATATTAAGTAAAGATCATGTACCATGAAGATATTTTGTAAATTTCCTACCGTAAATATATCAAAACTTCATTTTTGATTAGTAATATGCATTGCTAAGAACTTAATTTGGACAACTTTAAAGGCGATTTTCTCAATATTTCGATTTTTTTGCACCCTCAGATTCCAGATTTTCAAATAGTTGTATCTCGCCAAATATTGTCCTATCATAACAAACCATACATCAATGGAGAGCTTATTTATTCAGCTTTCAGATGATGTATAAATCTCAATTTTGAAAAATTGACACTTAAGACTGGTTTTGTGGTCCAGGGTCACATATTAGTATTTTTGTTGTTTTGTCTTTTTTCGAGTAGAAAATTTCATTTTCATGGGCAAAATGTCTTATGATATTGTCTTTTTTTTGTATAAATTAATTCAGAGGGAAAACAAGTTTTTTTTTTTACCCAATTGGCATATATTTTTTTTCTTGTTTTATGAAGTCACTTAATTTTGAGGAAAATATGAAAATATTTATTTCAGAAAAATACTTTATCTCTTATGTCATTTTGATTTTGAAAATGTATCTTGATTTAGGAATGCTTAGATATTTGTACTTGAAAACGAGAGTATGAAACAAATTTTTGCAATATTTTATTTTAAGACAATTTTGAACTATATGTTTAAAAGCAACATACAAAACCACTGCTAGAATCAGGCATTTGTGTAATAGGACTTTTGACTCAAAACCCTAACATTTCAGTATTCATATAGCCCAATGAGTGTCAGTCCATCTCTCTGATTAGTCAGTTAGCAGGAGGTGCGTGCACAGGGCAGATTCTGAGTGTCTGCGCCCTGCGACGACTCCTATTATGGAGCATCTCTGGCACGTCCCTCCCACACCACCTGCGCTGTTATCCAACATATTCACAGTCTAATAGTGCCTGTATTTCTGCTCTCTTCATCGGATTAGCATGATCACACTGGGTGGAATAATCATGTGCACAGGTCTGGACGTCTGGAAATCAGGTTGTCCCTTGTCCGCGAGGATGTCCGACACTGAGAGACTGCAGCGGAGACAGACACTGCTGTGCCAGTGTGAGAGATCACAATCTCTGTGTGGGGAAGAGCGTCTCGTTCATGCAGAGCATCCCTGCAGACACTCATCTGGGTCTTGTTTGAGGTGTAAGAGGGAGGCAGAATGAAACAGAGCTTGAATGTTGGTTTATGAACATTAATCACCACATTAACTCTTACATGAGTCCACAGATAGATAGATAGATAGATAGATAGATATGATACCATTTGAACGTAATGCACAAAACATACAGCTATTTGGAATTATGTAAGTCGGCAAATAAGTTGAGTTATTTCAAAGTAATTGAATATAGTAAACGCCAACAGTAACTGGGGTTGACAGAGAGCTGGCCTAAAAACCAAGAAGGGTCCCTTGTGTATCTGGAATCATTTTAAGCTGCTTAGCTTGTAGGTTTCTCTTGCTTAGGCTATGGCCAAAATGTTACGGTTGTCTGTAATGTGGTTATATCACTGTCTCTCTTCTGATAATATTAACCAATGAAATCATAGTCAGAATTTTTTTTTTACTCTTACAACTCAGGATGTAAGAGTACACGTGCATATGTGGTGTGTGTGAGGAAGATCTTTATCTCAATGTCTTTGTTACGCAATGATTTCAAATCTTTTAAATGGCTATTATGCTTCTGGTGGTTTATGCTTTGCAGAATTTAAAAAGTAACCAGTCCGTAGAGTTTATCATTTAAGTATTTTGACATTTAAAGGTTGAGATTTGCCAGAAAACGGATGTGCGCCGATTGTTGTGACATATGATTTCTTAGCTCCAAACAACAGTTTTTAAATAAACATATCTCACACTGTGAAGTACACAGCTGTTGAATTTATGATTGCTCTTTTATTATGTTCAGTTCATACATTCCAAGTTTCACAGATAAAGAGTATTTGCTTTTCCTGTTAGACACCATTCAGTTTAAAATCTCTCTTTAAACTGTGAAAATGTGAAACTGAATGATATGCGCTGTAAAACTGTAAAAACCTGTTAATTGGTTAACTGCAAGTTACCTTACCAAATACAAGAAAATAGTTTAACAAGGCATTATATCTCATTCTAATGTAAAATACCATCAAATTTATGTTTTTTGCAAGTAACAGTATGATAATATCCCCAGAAGTCCCTGACATCACATATGATTATATTTTATAAATA
>NW_015549647.1:1329704-1342617 GCF_001515605.1 Sinocyclocheilus anshuiensis
TGTCAGATCGCACATCATTACAACACTTACCATATTATCACAGACAATACTGTATCGCACACCCCAGACCCGACTTGAGTAGAAAATGAATCATCCGCGGTTGTGCGCGCAGCCGCACACTTTTTTGCACATGAGCAAAGGTGTTTTTAGGAGTCTAATTTGCAGACGCCAGACCACTGATTCGTCAAAGCTGCTTTCCTGCAGTCCGTGTTCTTCTGACTTCTGACTATTTTGTAGTAAGTAACGAATATGCTTCGGGGAAATGTGTCGGAGTAAACGTATACATTTTAATTAGGAAATATAGTGGAGTAAAAGTTGACTGAAATATAAAAATTCAAAGTGTAACGAAGTATTATTACTTCATTACAATACACCACTGAATATGACATGGCGAAATATGCAAAACGTTGTCACCATATTGTTTATGATCAATTTCTGGCAACTAAAAATTCTGAATTTCATTTTTTTTAGCTGTAAATTTAACAAGGTATTTTTTACAGTGTATATTTTTTCCAAAGAAAATATGAGTGGTGCTTGCCTGTGCAAAATGATCCCATGATGCTGAGGTGTTTGGGTTCATTGTAAGGTGGTGGATAGGGCATTGCTAGGGCATTCTGGGTTGTTGCTAGAAGGTTGCTTACTGGTCTCAGTAAAAAGTGTCCATCCCCAATTGCCTATTATATTTGGGTCTCTAGATATGGCTCAGGTTCCTCGTTCAGTTGAAATCTTTGGGATTATTTTGGCTGTTTTGTTGTCTGCTAAGTGAAAATTGTAAGTCTGTAATGTCCACTAATAATTACATGCCTATATGTTGCTGAATAAGTGACCTTAGTAAGTGAGTAATTGGAAAAATGTTCAGAGTTCTGTCTTTTGGAGTGAAAATCCAGGATGTTTTGCTTGTAACTGTGTTCTATGGAGACAAATTGTCAAGGTTGTGGCCAGTCAACCAGAAAAAAACTTGTGAACTTGTTATGCAGCTTCCTTTGCATGTGTCATCACACATTGAACTAGAAAGTGTGTCTCACGAGTGCTATGGTACACAGTTATGAATATGAGTGGAGATAAGGTTTAATCCTCGGGAAATCTGTTGGAACTTGATAATGACATGACCTTAGGGGTCATATCACATTGTTTTGATTTGTGAAGTTCATCTTCCAAACATAAAAAGAAACTGAAAAACTGTGCAGGAACATGAACAGCATAGTAACGTGTTATTAGTTACTAGAGTAATAAGGTAGGAGGCACATAAGTAGCAAAAGAACTTGCTGCATACTGAACATATTTTACTAAGCACTGATACCGAAAAGTGTTATCTTCAGCCAATTAGACCACAAAGCAAAACCGCTACCTGTGTTATTATGATTTACTGTAATCCCTGAACATATGGATTTTACAAGATGCAAGAGTTACTCTATACACCCCGTTCCACACAGAAGATGACTGTGCTTAAAATTTGAAACATGGTCTTCAGAGAGGCAAACTTAGCACAACACAGGTTTGTGGCCAGACAATGAGGGCCAGAGGGGTTGCTGTAGCAACGGTTGCCAAGATTCCTGCTCAGGACTGGAGTTCTCTGAGCAGAATAGGTACATTCAGTGAAATCAATTTTGGAAGTATTTTTGGATTTTATCCATTAGCGGCAACTCAGTTGCCACTTTTTCATTACAATACTTTTACTTCCTATCATTTGTCAGCAATGCAATGTTTTCTATAGAAAAGCTTTATGGGGCTTTAATGTGACTTGTTTCAATAAATGTAAGATTAAAGGGATAGTTCACCCAAAAATTCAACTACTGTCATCATTTACATTGTGTGCGCATCACATGCTAGAACAAACCTCATTGGTTCTCTCGCATCACACACAAAAGTTTCAGCTTCCACGTTCACCATATGTGATGTGCTCTATGTATGTGTGTCGATCATTGTTTAGATGTAAATAAAAGCCTAAATGAAATCTCTTCATATAAAGCAATCGTATCTGCTCACAAGACTTGGTTTAAACCACTTAATTCATATAGATTCGGTTTATGAGGCCTTTTTTCTAAGGTTCTTCTACATTAAAAGATTTTGGAGGTTAAAACTCAGAATTTTATATCGACTTGCTGCATTGAAAATTGAAAAAAAAGTGCCAATGTTCAGTGTTGGGTAAGTTCTCTAAAAAGGTAATTGATTACTAGCAACTGATTACATCTTCAACAGTGTAATTAGATTACTGTACTCATTACTGTCTCTAAAAAATATTGCATTATAATTATTACTAATTACTTTACAAATCCCGTCAACCTCGACCAGTTAAATAGTACAAGGATAGACATTAAACTACTCTTTTAATTCTTTCAAATAAATCATGTAAAATTGCATCAATTATTCTTGAACTGACCAACATATTTAGAGGGAGAAGGTTACATTTAACAAGTAATCCCTTACTTGTTTTTTTTCAAGGAAAAAGTATTAAGTTACAGTAATGAATTATTTAGTAATGCATTACACCCAACATTTCCAATGTTAAATGACATTCAGTTCACATAATTTAAGTGAACCAACTGAACACTTTCAATGCAGCAAGTCAACATGCAATTTTGAGTTTTGGCCTCCAAAATCTGTTACAGTTTGTTTTGGTTACCTGGTACTTCAATGGAGGGACAGAAACCTTGGGTTTTATTAAAATATCTAAATTTGGTTTTAGAAAGATTAAGTTTTATAGGTTAGAAACAACATGAGGGTGAGTAAATGATGACAGAAAAACAATTATAGAATTGGTTGATTGTTGATAATGTGTTCCATAGCCTGCTGACCCAAAACCTGTATGTGAAAATGGAAAAATATGAAATGGAACATGAATTTACATTGGGCTAAAAAAAAGCCAAACCCATGGGACTTCATTTCAGATGTCCACCACATGCCATTGTTGTATATCTATGTAATATTTCAAAGCCATCTGCCTTTTAGAAGATATCATCAGACGTTAGCAGACTGTTTGATCACATTACACATTTCTGCTTTGAATCACATGCTTTTGCCAGAGTGTGATTTACACAAGTGCTGTAGAGATTATTTTTAGATTTGTTGGAATATGCGATTCATCTTAAAATATTAAATATATTGTTTCATTTCTTTTAGGCTCTTCATTTCTTCTGCTCACCAAGTTTTTTTTTTTTTGTAGTTGATTTTCATTTATTTAATATTTGATGAAATGTTACAAGTAATCCTTTCCGTTTTTAGTCTTGCAGTCCATTTGTTGTGGGTATTTCTAAGCACAAAGCAACCCTTCTGAAAATAGCCCCCATGCCCCATTCAAACCTACATTCCCCTGAATAGCCGGGCACCTATAAAATTAGGTTATATGAGATCACAGGCCAGTGTTTTTGGACTGGGACCAGTTCTGATCTCACAGCTTAGACACAATAGTGCATACTAACACCAAACCTCAGCCAGCCATTGTTTTCTGACTTCCCAGGACTGTAAGGGCCATAATCATAGCTTACTGGCCCTGTCAATGTTCTTGCTATCCTTGGCAGGATTCGATCCTGTGGGGCCATTTGGCAACTTTTTGGCAGGATTGGTTTCATTTAGTAATGGCAGAGAGCAGGCTGTTTCCTGGTACTTCTGTGAGCTTTGTGTTACTGTTTATGTGGATACACCCTGATCCTGTAACATGGGAAGTTCAGAATACTTCATATCCCAACCCTCTCGTCGGGTTGCATTATGGGTGACAGTGGGAACTCACTGATTCTTTTGTTGATGTTCAGTGAATATACATACAAAGTTAGTCCACATCGCATACAGTGTCAAACCTATACAATATGTTACTCAGATGAAGCATACATGATGAAGATCTCATAAAACATGCTGAAAATAGTGCATGGCATCCTTGTGAAATGTAGGGGTGGGCGATATAACCAAAATCTTATTTTACAACATGAGTCATTTTATTTCACGATAACAATATATATCACGATATAGATATTTTTTCTTTACATACGGTCTTTACGATATCAAAATTTTTGATACCATAGAAATTAAATAATTCTTGTCACCAGTGACAATATCACAAAAAACTAATAGCCTACTAGCCTGAAAAAAAAATAAATAAATAAAAACCTCAAGCTCTTTGTATGCAGTGGATAATCTCATGACATCTCAGTGATGCCCGTGTCCTTTCATCTGACATCTTATCTATCTGCAGTATTCACGTTTGCAACGGTCCCTGGTTCTGCTGGCTAAAGCCCAATTTTTTAAAAGTATTTTATATGAACACTTTGTTTTTAGTTTTGTGGAAAATAATGATACTGTCTCAAATACTGTAGGAATATATAATGCATGTTTTGCATGTGTTTTGGTGCTTCCAAGTTTAATTTGGAAGCAACATGGTTGATCAGGTTTAGTAATAACCTGCGTCCCATTTTGCATAGTTATATTATGCACTACAAGTACTTTGCTGATGATGGAAAAGTATTATTGCATACTATTGCATGTGCATGTGAGCATTAGCATCTAGCTAAATTTGTTATTACATAACTTTTAGATTAATGCATTTTAAAACTGCTTTTTAGAAATGAACCGAAAGAAAGCAAGGAATTGCAATGCAGCAAAACTGAAAAATAAATGTACCCACTTTTGTAAAAACCACTGATTACAGTTCAGTACTGATTATAGTTCAGTGTTATTATGCTAATGTTGTTAGCTTAGCAATATGCTAATGTAAAAAGCCATTGGAATCAATTGAGTAGAAACTACTTTGTTATTTGCATGATGTATGGCATTGCTACCTATGCAGAGTATTACAAATAAGTCACTCAAGTTCCATCTCAGCTTGGATGCCGCTGTAGAAAGCAGACTCACAGTAGGCAGTGATCAGTAGGTTTTTGGAACAGAGCCTCTTTTGTTGTGCAAGAGCTTGTGGGCAATACTAGGCCAAAAACATTCACATATGCACACTTTAAATATCCAAAGATATTACATAATCTGGGCACATTTGATGTTACTGTATGACATAACTCAATTTGCTATATAGTAGTATGTGAATTGATTAGGGATGCAGCATTACACTATATATTTTTTTAAATTAGCAATTAAGTAGCAAGTGTTACTCATGTGGGACTGCAAATGAATACTGTGATGTTTTGTCGAGACCTTGTAAAACACATCTTTTCAGATACCTAAATAAGATAACAATCAATATTTTCGCATTAAAAATATAATTTACACTAGGAGTGAAAATATACAAATGTAAAAAATAAGGGTGACAAAACATTCATAACATACCTGTATAAGAAACATAATTTGGTTTGCTGAAGAGTATCTGATCTGGATTGGTTGATTCTGACATTCTATGTTAGTTAGAATTCTGTTATCGTTTTCTCAATTTCATGTTATTCCAAACCTGCATGACTTTCTTTCTTCTGTAAAAAACAAATGTACTGATCTGTGAACTAAATCAATAAACTCATGAACTATTCTTCATGTTCTTCATACAAAGCTATCATATGGCTTTTGAAGACTTTTGAAGCATCAGTTGCATGGACCACTTTTTCTTTCTTTCACTAAGTTAAGTGGTCTAAATTACTTTATATGTATTTATATCGTCTGTGGAAGGCGTAGGCCCATAAAATGTTAATTTAATCATATTCCTCGGTCCGAGGGCTATGATAGTCTGTCCTACATGCCTCTCAACATACGCATGTATTTGCATACCTCTGTGCACCCTGTTCGCGCAGACATGATACGTCAGCAGCGCGGTCCATTACGCTAATGTAGACCAAGAGAGAATGGAAGGCATTATTATTGTAATATTATTCACTTTGTACTGTAATGTTTTCTCAACAGTGAATGAGACACGAGGTAATCTGACAGCGTTGCATTCAACCCTCCACCAACGCCGTCTCTCATCATGTCGCTGGTTAGCCTCTGGTCTACCTGTGCATGTTCAATTGTTTTGGAGGAGGCATGGCTTTGGAGAGTGATTTGCAGGGAGAGTGGGATCTTATGCTTTCAAAGCTAGCTTGCTATTGCTAGCCTCTCTGAAATCGCCTACCCTACATTTAAAACCACACATTTATGTTTATAATGAAATACACTACTGTTCAAAAAGTCAGTACGATTTTTTATTTTTTTTTCGAAAGAAGGAAGTACTTTTATTCATCAGGATGCTGAATAAATCAAATCAAAAGTGACAGGAATGATGTTACAAAATATTTTCTGTTTCAAATAAATGCTGTTCTTAATCAATTTTCTATTCATTAAAGAATCCTGAAAAAATGGATCTCATTTTCCATAAAAATATTAAGCAGCACAGCTGTTTTCAACACTGATAATAAGAAATGTTTCTTGAAAACTAAATCAGCATATTATAATAATTTCTGAAGCATTATAGCATCATTACACTTAATATTACACTTTAATATATATATATTAAAAAAGAAAAGTTATTAATATAATATTATATATATAATCAAATAAATGCATCCTGGGTGACCAAAAGAGACTTCTTTTTTTAAAAACATTTAAAAATGTTACCAGCCCCAAACATTTGAACTGTTGTGTAAATGCATATTTTTTTGAGAGCTTTGGAGAACTTACTTAGCCCACGCGTCACCGAACCTGGGACAATGTTGTCACCACACAATAGGCCAGATCAGAAAGTTCAATAGTGTTTAAACAGCCCTGTCCTTATATATGTGTGTGTGAGAGAGAGAGAGTGTGTGAAATAGCATCTTCCCTCTAGCAGGTGCTGGGGAAAGGAAGTTCTCACAGTAAATTTAACATGCCATGTTCAGCATCAAACTCTTCCACTCAGGTTTAATAGTTTATGTAGTCTGCAGACGAGAGCAAGCAAGAGAGATAAAATGCAGACATAAGCGGTGTAAAGGCCTTTTTAGACCTCATACAGACTGAACAGATGTACTGCACAGTTGTGTGTGTGTGTGTGTGTGTATGCAAGTGCATGTGGCGCATCTGTGAGCATGCAGCTTGTGTGTATATACTGTATGTGTTTCTGCTGTCTGTGTTTTTAAGTGTGATTGAACTTTTCCCCACCGGCTGTCCCGGTGCCCAGCTGTCGGCTATGGGATTACAGAGCGGGCAGATTACACCACTAATGAATCTAAATAGAAGGAGATGTGCCAACCGCTGGGCCTCCCTGCCCCCCGCTCGACCTACTATGGCTTACTACTCTATTTTCCATGAAGCCAGTATTATGCTTAATACTGTTGTCTGTCATTCAATGTTTACAGAATGCATGCTGGTAGCACGCCCACACAAAATCCTGTGTATACATATATATATATATATATATATATATATTTACAAAGAACAGAACTGTTGTTTCAGTGTATTTATATTTGCACACATTTGAATTCAAAGATGCTGTAGTACATGCAATGTTTAAACCAAAATTGTCATATATTATCTATAAAAGAACAGAGTGTCTACACTAATTAACCCACCTTGTTGGCAAAGGCAATTTACACCAATTCTGTCAACCACTATCTGGTTGAGCCACACATGATTACAAAAGAAACCAGTCTGCTAACAAGAACTGTGGTGTAGGGAGTAAAGATTAGGATTTAGCTTTTGACGAGACCGACCCAAGTCCGAATCTGCCTTTATCTAATCCCATTCTTCACCTTTTTCCCATCACATATCTGCTTGTAGAGACTTTTTTTTTTTTTAATAAATGTGAAGAAGTTAATAGATATTTATTAGGCCCATAATTGAAATTGGATGTGTCCTTGTGTAACCATGATGCTTGCAGCTCATATAATTACCATGCTCGAAAGTGACTCCTTTCCTTACTTTTGCTGCAGGTTTAGTACGGTTAGGGGTAGGTATCGTGTTGAACTCTGACTTTTAAACACCTTCAAACTACCATTGGTCTGTGGTGATTATGTAATAAGTAGGTGTGCTGTGGGGCTCTACATTCTCTGACATGGAAATCTTCTCTGGTTCATTTCTTCTGTTCAGTTCGTCAAGGTCAGACGTCAGCAAGTTAAAAACATGAACACACTTGAGAGCTGCTTTATAGTAGAAATTAAAGTTGTAGTTCTAATTGCAAGCAACATTGACACTTTTTCATGTTTAATACTGTAAAGCTGCTTGCTCTAAAGCAATCTATGATATAAAGTGCTCTAAAAATGTGAGAGTGACTTGACTGGATCTCAGGCAAACATATCCACATCACTATGATCAGATGCTTTCTTAACTGCTGTTTTCTCACTTTTGTCATTTTTGCTGTGTGTTTATTTTGTTATTGAGAGGAAAGTGTGCAGCATGTATGTTCATATAAATGCGCTTCTAGCAGTGTGTGTGGCGTCAGGATGCTTGCTAACAGTATACCTTTCAACATCTTTTTACTCCTAAAAACAAAACACAAAAAGAACTTTGCCGTGAGTTTATCTTAGTCTTTAGGAATAGGGCCAAGTAAGGTCCCAATAAGGCATTTTATTATGGCATTTTTAGGGTTCCTAATATTGTTTTGGGAGTCTCCTACAATAGATGTACATGCATGCAAGGTCAAAAAGCACTTTTGTTTTCTCAAAATATACATTTATTATCATCTCATTTTCCAACGATTCGTTCGAAACAGTTCTAAGAATTAGGCTCTCTAAACCCCTCCTTTCTGTGAGCCTATTTTGCTCTAATTGGTCAGATGGCCCAGTCTGTTGTTATTGGTCTACCGCGTACAGCGTGTGTAAGAAACGATATGCCAATTGCCATAGTTCCTTATTTTAAATGCTCAATAAAAAAAAATAAACATCTATTATTTGTCATACTTACAGGTTGTGATTCAGTGGAGCTAGCTGGTCCAAATAAACTGGGTTCTGAGCCATCTTTCAACAGCAAGTGTTTTGTGAATCCTGCGTTGAACTCCCCGAGATTAGAGAAGCAGCCGTCAGTAAAATGACGGGAAAACAAAAAAATATTGGGATTGTACTGCTGTGAATTTTAACCACTGATTCTTTGCAGCCTCATCTTTTGGAAGTGAAAATAAAATGAATTTACTTTCACAGTGTAGGACACAGCGTCTTCTTGACATAATATTAACCACATGAATAAGCTAGAGTGTTTGAGGGCGGGGTCAAGTTGTTCACAGCCGGCCAATGTAGAACATAGGTGGGCATTATGCAAATGTGTTACCCGGTGATGTGTAGCCATCACGGAAGTGGGATTCAAATTACTGACGACTCGTTTACGCTGTTCAGAGTCGATTCTTTCTTTTGGGAGACAATAACTTAATGTATTATTCGAAATGTCATAATTGGGGCACCTTAATGATTTTAATAAACATACACTGAATATTTTGTTATTATTGTATACTGTTTTATAATGTGTTCACTTAGTGTAAATAGCATCAACTCTATTTACACCTGCCTTAAAAGAAAGAGACCACTCTTTTGTATTTGTGGAAACCTGATGTAATAACTTAAAGGGATAGTTCACCCAAAAATTAAAGTTCTGAGATCATTTACTCACCTTCATGTAATTTCAAAGCTGAATGTTTTCTTTTCGTAGAGCAAAAATTTAGAAATTTAGCAGAATGTTCATGCTGCTCTTTACCATACAATAAAAGTGAATGGTGACCAGGTGTCAAGCTAAAAAAATAACTAAAAGAACCATACAAATGCTGTAGTATTAGTTGCAATCACACAATTTGAAGTCTTTGAATTTCTATAATAGCTTATTGTGAGGAAAAAGCCAATGCTCACATCGGTATAACTTCAAATATGGCACATCATTGTTAACATCCAGAATGATGTCAAACTTTTTTGGTTCTTGTCTCAGCTGTATCATGAATGCCACATTTAAATATGTGCATATCAGAATTGCTGAAATGAAATATAAGAACTGTGATGGAGGGGAATATTTTCAATTAATGATCCAGTTTTTCACACAAAGTTAATATGTGGCTTCAACTGTTTTGGAATACAGAGCAGAGTTGTATGGACCACCTTTATGGTTGCTATTTTTACATTTTTAGAGCTTAACAGTCCTCTTCACCATTCACTTTTATTGTATTGAAAAGAGCAGCAAGAGCATGATCTTTAGCATCTCTTTTTGCAATAAACAGAATAAATAAAATCATATGGGTTTAGTTGAAAGAACATGAGGTTGAGTAAATGATGAACTTTTCCTTTGAGAATCATTTGAAAAACACTTCTCAGTTCTCGATCAGTCTTCTGAAAACTGGAGCAGGCATGTTTCCTTCTTTGTCTATGGTGGTTACAGCCCTGAGTCTGTATATAACTTTGATATCCCTTTCTTTTCTCTTTTTCTTTTTTCCTCTCTCTCTCAGTTCCGTCTTTCTCATCAGGATCTCTTAGGAATGATGGAATAAAGGCGGCTGATGTTCTAACAGTTTTAAGAGAGAAGGTTGCCTTTGTCTCAGGTGGGAAATGTATAATTGCATTGTAAACACACACACACACACACACACATACACATTCATTCATTCACTGTGGAACAGCTTTATCTCAGCACCCTCTTAAGCATGCACCCACACAGCACACAGGCTCATGGGTATTACCGTAATTAGGGCCATTTAAGTGCTTTGAGTTGTAAAATTAGTAATAAAACGGTCCTTTTCTTTTCAGGAGGAAGAGACAAGAGAGGAGGACCTATCCTTACATTCCCTGCACGAAGTAATCATGACAGAATAAAGCAAGAAGACTTGCGGAAACTGGTGACCTACCTCTCTACTGTGCCCAGGTTATATATTGGCATTCTAACCTAAATTCGAGGTCATAAAATGGAGTGAGATTAGAGTTTAATTGAAATTCAATAACTGCACACCGAAAAGACAGAACTCACAGGAAACCATCAGCCACCGTTGGATACCTTCATTGGGCCAATTGCATGGACCTTACACCCTTTAAATGCAAATGAGCTGGTGCTCCCGCCTCCCTTTTCAGAAGAGGGCGGAGCGTCAAGATCTCATGCTCGACAAATTTAGACTCGGTCAACTTCACATTGCTTTCATATGCAATTTTTATACCACATTCCTATTTACGATATTCTGGTAGCACGTGAAGGCAGCATCATTGAAAACAGGCAAAAACAATGGTAGCTTTAGCAACATTAGCCTTACAGAGTCTTTCAGAAAGGCAATTTGGAAAACAAAATATGGTGCGTGATACTTACTTTGTCTGGAGCTGACGTTCGCTTTCGAAGCGCTGGTATTGATCCCTCTTTTAGAAGCAACCGTTGCACAACTCCAGTGCTGAACTGACCCTCGTTTGTGAGGCAGTCCAGTGTAAAATGATTAGCACAAACATATAGGACTTTTCGGGGGGTTTTTTCCGGGACATTTCCTTCGAAAATGAAATTTAACCACCGTGTCCTCAGCGGTCTATGGAGACTCCTATGTTCGTTGGTGCATCCTAACACACGACACTTGTAATGCCTCTATGGCGCTGACATTGTATCTCCAGCAGCTACAGCAAGAAATCAGTAATGGCGGACTGCTGCTTCTCACTCAGGCCGGTGTCTATGCTAATAGGGCAGAGAGCGTCACAAATGGACGGGACTTTTCCCTAAGATGATGTGTATGTAGGGAGAAATCTGGAACTGCTCGTTTGAAGAGACTGTTTATGATTTATTGGGATTATAAAAAATGAGTGGGTGGATTTTTACCATTATAGGCTGGTTGTTTTCACACACTGCGGCCACACAACTATGTTCAATTCAAATATAATTTATTCCTGTGATGCAAAGCTGAATTTTCAACATCCATTACAGTCTTCAGTGTCACATGATCCTTCAGAAATCATTTTAATATGCTGATTTGGTGCTCAAGTAACATTTCCTATTAATATAAATGTTGATAATGCTTATTGTTTTTTAAGCTGTTTAATATTTATATATATTCAAAATTATTTGATGAATAGAAAGTTCTTTGCTTGATCAATTTAATGTATCCTTGCTGAATAAAAGCATTAATTTCTTACAATTTTTTTTTACTGATGCCAAAAATGTGATCAGTAGTGTATAGATATTTGTTATATTTCTTATTATATTAAAGCTGCATTCCATAACTTTTTTTTTTTGTTAAAAATGGTCCAAAATCAATTATTGACCAAGTATATAACCAATCGGTGTTCAAAACTATCTCTTTACCTTAGCCCGAATCAAAAAGGTAAGCTTGTAATAATGTTTTCTAATTTGAGTGGTTTGGGTCGGTTTCCGAGTTTCCCGCCATTCGTCTTTGCGTCATTACATCCCTTGTATACAAAAAGAAGGAGTCCCGCCAGGAGACTATATCGTGTGTGTGGATGCTGCAGGTGGAGGATCATTTGTAGCCTCTTCTTACAGCAGCTGGAATAATGAAACTTGTCATTTTAGAACGAGTTCTAAGGAACATTACATTGCTTTTTTAGGTTAAAAGAACAATTTCTTTCGATGACATTCGAATGGTATGACAATTAGAGATTAGACTGTACAGAAATTAAAATCTACAGATAACACTAATACACACTAAATACACATAGTCACTAGGGCTGCCACTAACGACTATTTTTATTTAGATTAATCTATCGACTAATTTATCGATTAATCGATTAATCTAAACGATTTCCCACAAAAAATCAACAATTTTACTTAAGAATATTTTATTAAACTATATTTTATTAAACCAAATGAAATCCAAATTTCTATGAAATCATTTTTTTAAAGCAAAAATAAAGTGCAACATAGAGTGCAAGAAGCAAGTGTCCATCTCATAGTCCAAATCACTGAAATCAAAGTTCAGTATTATACATATTAATAGCCAATGAGGCAATAATAATTAGTTCAAAAAAGTATCAAAAGCAAGAAATCATATGGTTTCATTGAACAAAACTGTTAAAAATACATAATGTATTATAAACAATAGAGCTAATGTACATTACGCATTACAACAAAGGCCTGCAGAGGGCGCCAA
>NW_015549647.1:1343314-1361094 GCF_001515605.1 Sinocyclocheilus anshuiensis
ATTCAAATGTCCACTTAATCTTTAATATTTGGCCATTTCTTTAGGACAGAAATGCGATAGCCACTGTAATTAAAAGAATATGTGGACATCAAAACGTGTAAACTCAGAGTGAGGATTTGAGCGTTTATTTTGAAACAGCGATGTATTCTCCTGAGTTTGCGTTGATTTATAAATTATTTACCTTACAAATCTGATGAAATGGTGTGCGTTGCGTTCCCAGATGAACGTTATAATAAACCCAAACTCACAACAACATGCAGAGATGGCGTTTGAGACGCTCCACACATGTAAATGATAACAGTTCCTGTGGAACTACTGTGAACGGAGCCACTGTGTGACGCATGTACTTAACCTACACGCATGTAAATAATGAAAGTGCATATACTGTATTAGAACTGCATCACATATAATTATTCAATAAATCGTAGCGTTTGTATATTCACAATTATGCTTAATTATGATTTTTAAATGGGTTTAATATATCTTGCAGCCTTGGGAAACAGTCTAATAATGTGTTTTATGGATTCTCGTCCGTGAAATGCGCCACTTCTGGTATTTTGCTGGTGAGTCAACGCGAGCAAAATGAAGTCGAGGATTTTTAAAAATCGAATAGTCGAATAAAATCGACGAATCGCGACAGCCCTAATAGTCATGCAATGTTGATGTTTTTAACATTAACAATTTGAGAACAAAGTATAACAATAATAATAATTTGCATGGTTTGACATGATCTGAGCTAAATTTGCAATCGTTAGATTTAATCACTATTGGTAGCACGATTTATTGTAAAACTTTTTTTTTTTCAATTGGTCATAACAAAACTGGCAGATATGTTACTTACTTGCTCAGATGACATTTTTCGATGAAACTTCTTATTTTGGACATACTTCCAAGACGTAGTATCTGTAATTCCGAAGTACAGTGAATATCCAAAACGGTGCATTGACTGACAGCCCACAAATACACCTCAAAACATTAGATTCATCTGCGCTGAGGAGCCGTGCCAATGCACAACCCACATAAAGAGGAAAATTCTGCAAATAACTACAATTGCAGGTTTCTAAACTTACAGAATGCAGCTATAAATACTTGATTATAATTTTGTCAGCATTCTGCAGCAAAGTATATTTTTTATAATGACCTCTAAACTGTATTACTGACTATTATCATACCTCTGCTTGTTCCATGTCCCATATCACTCCATGGACCCTTTAATAGTTATTTCATGTTTTTATTATTAAATGTATCACAATTAATTACATCAATATTTGCTGTGAACCTAAAGATAATAGACAGACAAAAAACTAAACCTAATATATTGTTCATTTCCTTATCATTAAAATCCTACCACTGGGCTACAGTTCACAGCAATTCATTTCGCAGATTTAGATATAGGGTCCATTCATGCAGCACCCATAAATTCCATTTATTTATTTGTAAATACATTTTACAATGTGCAGTTGGTCATTATAACAAAATAAACCTCTTTGAGCCAATGTCTTGATTCATTTAGCAAAAGTGACCAATGGACTATTATTCCTTATGTATTATATACTATTTGGTACATGAGGTTGTTCTTTGCTTCTTTTAGACCAGTATGGTTTCAGTGGAAGGTCTGACTAAGTTGGTGGATCCGTCTCAGCTGACAGCAGATCTGGAAGGGACACTGGAGTACGACCATGTGGAATGGACTGAGCTCCGTGTTTCCCTTGAGGAGTTCACTGGAGGCGCTCTGCACCTCCTTTCCCGGCTGGAGGAGCTGCAAGAGGTGCTTTCTCGCCAGGAGCTGGCAACTAACGCAGAGGAAGCACGGAAACTCCTGGAGGAGCACGCTCGACTGAGGAAGACTATGACAAAGGCACCTGTGGATGAGTTAGACCATGAAGGACAGCGACTCCTTCAGAAGATCAGGGATGGGGGCGACGGAAGACTCTCTGGTGGGGCTGACTTCCAGAGTTTGGTACCTAAGATTTCCGCCCTATTGGATAAACTTCAAGTTACGCGGCAGCACCTGCTACAGGTCTGGCACAACCGCAAACAACAGCTGGACCAGTGTTTTCAGTTACGGCTGTATGAGCAGGATGCAGAAAAGGTTAGAGGACAAAATGAGAGTGTTTATAATAATAATAATAATAATTATTATTATTATTATTATAAACACTCTCATTTTGTCCTCTAACCTTTTCTGCATCCTGCTCATACAGCCGTAACTGAAAACACTGGTCCAGCTGTTGTTTGCGGTTGTGCCAGACCTGTAGCAGGTGCTGCCGCGTAACTTGAAGTTTATCCAATAGGGCGGAAATCTTAGGTACCAAACTCTGGAAGTCAGCCCCACACAATAATAACAATAAAACAACAACAATAAAATTAACATCATAATAAAATTAGTTATTATATATGTAATTGTATATGTAATTACATTTTTTTTTAAATTACATATATTTATTATGTTTGTAATAAATTGTAGTCTTAATGCCTATGCTTTTAGACCTTAAAGCTTTTCATTTTTTTCAACAGTTTAATAAATATTGAGCTTTGCACGTGACAGAAATATTTAAAAGAAAACATTTAAGATAAGGCCATAAATTAAGAATTAATTCTAATGACTTTATAGCCACGTTTTATTAATTAATTCCCTATTTTTAGTTAAATTGTGGCAGTAAAATATGCTGTACCAATTTGTGTGTTTTATATATATATATATATATATTATATTGTATATATATACTGTATATATTGCACAAGTAAACACCACTCAACACAATTATTATTAAAATGATAATTGTATGTTCACTGTACTCCCTTCTGTGTCCTGATGTCTGCGGGAGGCCGTGTGTTCCGTTTAAGCCCAAACGGAGAGGCACTCTCACACTCCCCGGTCCTGCTGACTGAGCCCATCTGTGCTCCACCAGAGCCAGAACACTAAGGGCTATTGCTTGTACATCAGCCAAAGAGAAAATCTGTGTATATTAAGGTTCACGTGTAGATCACTAGAACACTAACAGGGAGTTAAATCACCCAAAGCCCTAGAATGACTGTTAAGCAAATTTGCCTGGGCCTTTGTAAATACGTATGTACCCCACTTTGGAAGGGTTTTTTGAGACCAAACTGTCTGTGAATGCAGCATTTTTCTCTTAATTTCTCTCTCTGTAGATGTTTGAATGGATCGGACACAATAAAGAGCTCTTCCTGCAGACGCACACAGACATTGGCGTGAGCTACCAGCATGCAGCAGATCTACAGACCCAGCATGACCACTTTGCTATGAACTCTATGGTACGACGGAGGAATGCTACAAGAAAACACCCTTGATACAATCTCAACAAAATTGAACAGCTTCTGTGCCTTCTTGTTACTAATTTAATGGTATCATCTTCTGGCATCCTGTTTCTGTCTTTTCAGAATGCGTATGTCAATATCTCACGTATCATCTCGGTGGCGACACGGCTCTGTGAGGCAGGTCATTACGCTGCTGCTCAGATACAGCAGATCTCTGGCCAGCTGGATCAGGACTGGAAGAGCTTTGCCTCGGCTCTGGAGGAGCGCAGTGCCATCCTGGCCATGTCCTCTGTGTTCCACCAGAAATCTGAACAGGTAATAAATGTTCATTTTGTATGATTGTAATGAATGCATTAAATTTTCATTGTCAGATCGATGCATTGTGATGCATCATTACAATTTTACACCCCCAATGTAATGATTTTACCCTGTGCATTTCTATGCTGTAAAACTGTTTTGGAAGAAACAAAAAATCTAAAAATCTAAAAACGTGTTTTATGTAGTTTTACATTAGTCAAAAATATGATTTAATATAACTGATTATATGCAATAGTGTGATTGCATTAGGCCACACCAAGAAAAGTAATTTTTAATCAGGGAGAAACAACACCTCACATAATCCAACCACTGTGTATTTACTGATGTTATATTTCCTACTAAAACTAGTTAATCTGTTATCACTAATTTGGTTCCTTGACTCATTTGATCCATTTTTTTCAACAATTCCTGATTTCCTCTATTTGGCTCCCCTGTCAGCTTCAGTCTGTTTGTTCATTAATAACTCCTTTACCTAAATGTGCACACATAGCTTCTTCATGCCTTTGATTTATGACCCCAATTTGCATGATCCTCAGCAACTCTGTTTGATTATGTCTGAGCTTGTTTTAAATGAGTGTGTACAACTGTGCACCTCTGTCCTCTCTGGTTTTATTACATGGACCTTTTATGCTGTAAAGTTTAAGAGGGTGTTCTCTCAGTTTCTGTCCAGCATGGAGGGATGGGTGAAGTCATGCGGTGAGGTCGGCTTGCCGATAGCAACGCAAGAACTGGAGATAGCCATTCACAACCACCAGAATCTGTACGAGCAGGTCACCACAGCATACACAGAGGTGAGCATTTGAGGAGATGCTCTTTTTAGTAGACTTTTTAATATAAGATGTAGCCCACAAAGCTTTACATATTATGCTTATAATGTTGTAATCAGTACTCTAAAATACACAGACACTTGAAGTAATAAAGTGCAAAGTAAAAATACCACTGCCTATTGAATGTTCTATTTCTGATTGCAGGTCAGTCAGAAAGGAAAAACACTACTGGATGTGTTGCAGAAGGCTCAGCCCCTGCCTGACTCCGGGTCCCTGACGGCAGGGGCCGACTACAGTCAGGCGGTGAGGGGGGTCCTGGAGGCGGTCCATGAGGTAGTTCATCAATATCGCAGACTGGAGGGTCTCTTGCAACACCGCAAGCTCCGGCTACACCAGAGACTTCAGCTGTGTGTGTTTCAACAAGATGTGCAGCAGGTATATGGATTATGGAAATCATGTATAGAACCACTCAGATATGCATGCAATTCCCAAACATGCAATCCTGCATGCACTCACACACACTATACACACAGAATTCAACATCTGACGAATCTGACCCCAGCCTCTCAACCTTTCAGCAGCTGTTTTTAAATTTTTGTGTGTAACGATGTTTCTCCTATGGCAGAACAAATATCAAGTGCAGAGAGCATTAGAGGAAGTGACAAGGAAGTGACACGGACTCTGGCTCATAGTCAATACCTCCAACAATACACTCTGCTTCCTGTGGCCGTCGCCTTCAGGGGCTTTTTGTTGTACTTTCACCGGTTCTCTGTCAGGACTGTGTTGTTTCTTTGATGTCACTGGATCCTTTCCAGGGCCTCTTTAGACAGAAACGAGGCCTTCTCAAGCATTGAGCTTGTGCAGTGAACTAAAAGAACTTTGACTTCTAACTGTCAAATTTTGTTGAACCTTCAAAAATCCCCTGAGCCTCTTTGGAACTAACTATTTAAGCTCTGGCTTGCTGTTAGGATATGTAAAATGTTTCTATCGGTAAGAAACATCACAAATTAGATGACCCTTGTGAAAAAGAAACACACTTTAGCATACGGTTAAAAACAGTACTTATTATGGAAATAATATACTGTAAAAGAATATGCTTAAGTGCAAATTGAGTGTATTGTTTCTGGACACTTAATTGCATGTTATCTGAAAAAGAAATTAAATGAATGAAAATGCGTTATAGTTTAAAATTATATTAAATGCAATTAGTTGAACTTAAGAGTGTTTTTAACATAAATTCGACATAAATAAGACTAGTTTGAAAATTGTCATAATTTACTTTCCCTCAGACTTTTCCAAACTTGTATGAGTTTCTTTCATCTGCTGAACACAAAAAAAAAGATATTTTGAAGAATGTGGGTAACCAAACAGTTGCTGGTCCCCACTGACTTCCAACATTATTCAGAATAACTTATTTTATGTTCCATAGAAAAAAGAAACTCTTACAAGTTTGGAACAACTTGAGGGTGAGTAAATGATGACAGCATTTTCATTTTTGGGTGAACTAACCATTAAAATACATCTTTATATATCATAATTACTTCTATTGTCTTTGAAATGATTAAAGCATACTGCAAAATTTAATTTGAATTGAATCTTGCAGTTAAATATATTTATAATTGTAAATTTGTAATGATGAACATGCAGTTTATTACGTGATTGATATAAAATGTATTAACTTTATATTAACTAAAACTTTTAATTTGCCTTTATTACTAAGGGCACTTTTTAAAAATGTGTGTGTGTGTGTGTGTGTGTGTCTGTGAAGAAACATAACCATGAAAGTACACTTAAGTGGCCTTTTATTGCATTAACATTATCTGCAATACACACATACACATTGTGCTATACACACGCACACATATATATATCCAGTGTTGATGTGTGTGTGCTCAGGTCTTGGACTGGATTGAAAACCATGGAGAGGTATTCCTCAGTAAACACACAGGAGTTGGGAAGTCTGTACACAGAGCACGAGCACTACAAAAACGGCATGATGACTTCCAGGAGGTAGCACAGGTAGGAATCAGTTTATGTTGTGTTTGTGTGTGTATTTTTTGCATGATGAGAGAGGAGCAAATGAGCAGTAGTAGTGATATCATTCATCTTGCTATTGAGTTTCCTGTTAATATTCAAGGAAGATGTTTTTAATGTACTTCTCTCTCTCACTCACTCTCTCTCTCTCTTTCACTTCAGAACACTTACACTAATGCGGATAAGCTTCTGGAGGCTGCGGAGCAGCTGGCTCAGACGGGAGAGTGTGATCCGGAAGAGATTTACGCTGCCGCCCATCACCTGGAGGTCAGAGTTCAGGAGTTTGTGCGGAGGGTGGAGCAGAGGAAACTGCTGTTGGATATCTCAGTGTCTTTTCACACCCACACTAAAGAGGTAGTGTGCTCGCACACACACACACACACACACACATGCTAAATAGAGCTTCTCAAATAGGTTTAATAGTTTTGACTGATCTCTGTTCATGCATGAGAGATTTTGTTAGTAGCTCTCAACTTCATTTACTGACTGGCAGCACAAATTAAAAACTAAACTGAATGGACAAAGACAACATAATGAGATTCTGTTTAAACAACTTCTTATGAGAGTAATAATTCTAACTGTAAATAAGTAAAGAAATCCCTGCAGCGCTCTAGCAACTTTCCAAAAAACTTCCTAGAACACTCTAGCAACACCTTAGCGACCCCCTAAAAATGACCTAGCAACTCTAAAACATGCTTCTTTAGCCAGCATCCATTATAAAACACTCACAGGACATGAATTTTGAGAACTACAAAAATTATAAGAAATGTGTTCATGCAAAATACAATGTTATAATGATCATGCTATAGAGTGCATGCGCACACATGGTTTGTTTGTGCATCAATAATAACAGACTTTCGTCTTTACCATGGTTACCATCGTCATCCATCAAATCTTTACTAGCGCAACACTGGTTTGCTTTATCCAGCCGAGAGATGTAGTTTGTGTATCATATGCTCATGCAGCGGTTGGGTGTTTTGAGCTGCTGCTCAGTAATTTGAGAGAGATGATGCTTTGAAGTCAAATACACACTGAATAAAATCTGGACGTGAGTAACTATTCTCTCCGTGACCTCTGATGTAATCAGCTTGTTTTTTTTTGGCATTAGCACAGTTTTTAACAGACTGCTTGAATGCATTCACTTACTGGATGGTTGGACTGAAAACTTTCAGTTTAAAATGATCTGACTGCAAACAGAGGAGCAGAAATATAACAACGTCTCTTGTCCAAAAATCTGCTTATTTTCACTTTTATTTAGTATTATTTCCACTATAATGTATTGATGTAAATTATTAATCATTAATTAAATAAATTTTTACCACACTTTGAAAACACCTGTCCTGGAAACTACTACCCAGAACATCTTAGCAACAGCCATGTAGCAACACCCTAATAACCCCCAAAGTGGCCAAGTAACCACCTAGAAAAACCTAACAACTGCCTAGCAACACCCCAGAAACCACCTACAACAGCCTAGCAACAATCTAGCAACCACCAAACAGTGAACAAGCAACTACCTAGAACACCCTGACAACTGCCTACCCAGCATCTTTTTACTGTCCGGGATTTGTCTTGTCGAGTCGCATCGCGTAGGGCAAAGGAACAGCTGATCAGCAGCCTTGAAACAACATATCTGTCTGACTGTCTGTCTGTCTGTCTGTCCTGTCTGTCTGTAGCTGTGGTCATGGATGGAGGACTTGCAGAAGACTCTTGTGGAGCCGGTGGTGAACTCTGAGTCTGTGGATGCTGTTCAGGAGCTGATCAGACAGTTTCAGCAGCAGCAGAGCAGCACTCTGGACGCCACACTCAATGTCATCAAAGAAGGGGAGGAGCTTATTCAGCACCTGCGGTGAGGTTGACAGCACGCTCCTATTGTACAGTATTTCATCATAACAAGTGGTGGATGAAGTGGGGGGTGGGGGGCATTTTCATAAAGTAATCGAACGGTGAAGAAAATTCTAGGTCTAATTCTAGTTGGGAAATAATCATTTTGAACTATTTTAAAATAATATTTTAAAATATGCACGCATACACTTTTATTTGTATGTCTAATATGTTGAAAACGCAAAACGTTTCTTGATTTTTCACATTTAGAATTACATGAGTCATGTAAATAATACCATATTTTCAATTCAAAACGTCCATATTTGTGAAAAAAAAGTCGATTTTAAAATAATATTTTAAAATATGCACGAATACACTTTTATTTGTATGTCTAATATGTTGAAAACGCAAAACGTTTCTTGATTTGTCACATTTAGAATTACATGAGTCATGTAAATAATACCATATTTTCAATTCAAAACGTCCATATTTGTGAAAAAAAAGTCGAGTAGTTTGCATCACTGGATACTACTGTCATTAGTGTAACATTTCTATCATAAAAACACTAGTTTTGAATTACGTTGTTGACTCAAGAACAGTTGCAATCTGATCAGTCCAACTGGCATATGAATAGTTCAGCGCGATTTGTGAACGATTTAACAGGTTCATTGAAAAGAATCAGCTCGTTCATGAATCGGACACCTCTATCGGCTCTCGGAGCAGATGACGATTTCTTCAATTCAAAATAATGAGGAACAAGCATGTTTTTAGGAAATGCAGTAAAGTAAAAGTACATGTCGTGAAAAGTAAATGTAGTGCAGTAAAAGTTTTTCAAAATAAAAATACTCAAATAAAGTACAGATGCATGAAAACTGTCCACCAGATTTTTCCACAGTTACTGTCCACCACTGAGCATAAACCAACTTTTCATATTTTCCATTCCATAATTTACCAATTTCTTCCCAACCTGACTTCTTGCAACTGCCCTGAAAGCGTAACTATCCAGTGAAGTACAGGATTTAGATCCAAATCTGTTAACCACAAGGCCACAGCTCCAATAATTTTTAGTTTGCAGATCAATTTTAATAATATTCTTTTCAGATTACTTCTGAACAAGTCCTTTCATGTTATGTCATACTGATATACTGGTTCTGAATTAACGTGCCCTCTATTGATATTGATTTGCTCTTCTATGTGTTGGCGTGGGTTTGTGTTCGTTCAAACAGGGACTCAGCGCTGGCCTGTAATAAGCTGCCTCATGCCAGCTCCATGGCTCATATCGAGGGCGTTCTTCAGCAGTTGGATGAGGCTCAGGCTCATATGGAGGAGGTTTTTCACGAGCGCAGGATCAAACTGGACATCTTCCTGCAGCTCCGTATCTTTGAACAGTACGCCTTGGAGGTGTGTGTGTGTTTGATGGCCTGGACTCAAGTCATTATCAGCTCAACTTTATTTGAACAGATGTTCTTCTGTGCTGTCTGCGTTTGCATATCTGTATGTTTGTGTATTATGTAAAATTGAATGTTTTAATTTGTAAATCAGTTTTGAGGAGTGTTGTTTGTTTTACTGTATACACTTGATCTCATAGTTCATCCCCATATCTGTCATCGTCTAAATGGCTTACTTTCTTCTGTGGAACACCAAATGTGAATTTTTGAAAAATATCCTACTTACTCTTTTCAGTATGGAAGTGAATTAAGACTAGGGCTGTCGAGCTTCAAGAAAGAAACAAATGCATCAGAAAAGTGTTCCATATGACTCATGCATTGTAGTGCAGTGTTATTTTAGTATTATTATTTATTTATCAATATTAGCATTTATTAATATTTCTAATTTGTTTTTATTTTATATTTTTAGTTTTCATTTTAATTTTAGTTTAATTTAAGTTTGAGTAATTTTGTTATGTGCTTTTGTCATTTATATTAGTTTTTTATATATATTTCCATTTAGCTTATATATTTTTTTTTATTTTAGTTTTAGTAATTTAAGTACTTTAACTTAATTTTTTTCAGTTAGTTGCAGCATCTTCTTGCATTTTTTTTCATGGGTTTGAACTAAACTTTGTATAACATATCTTTATTGAGTTTTAACAAAACATTTTACAAAAACACAACACAACTCACCAGAACATACCTCAGGCAGGATTTTAAAAAACAACAACAACAACAACAACCCCTGTAAGCATACAATATATTGATTAATATCATGCAGTCCTCATAAATATTCTTACATTCCATAACTTCACACATCTAAAGCTTCTTCAATATCTCCATTTTTATCCAATGTCCAAAAACACCTCCCAGATATCAAAAATTTCAGAGAGTTTCTTCCTTATTACAGTACATATGTAAGCTTTTCAAGAGCCAAACAAGATATTATGGTTTTCAGCCATAGTCCAAGGGAAGGGCAATTGGTAAGTTTCCAACATAGGGCAATAGAACGTCTTGCTTGTAATAGACACAAGTCCACCAGCTTTCTTTCTTTAGTAGACAAAGAGCAATTGTCTGTATAAATATTAAATACACACAATACAGGACATAGAGGAATTGGAGACGAAGTAAGTTGAGAAACATATGGAGTCACCCCACCCCCAAAATTCTGCAACTCCTCACATTCCCACACACAATAGAAAAATGTACCTTGAAGCTTATTGCATTTAAAACATAGATCAGGGATATTAGGGTTAATTTTTTTTAAATCTTACAGGGGTTATACTGTATAATTTCTCATTACCCACTTATATTATGGCAGAGTCTCAACCGCGTGTTCATAGTTTGTGTTTGTGCATTTAAACAAATTGCATTCCAGTCATCTAATGAAATATCCATATTTACATCTTGTATCCATGCTTGTCTTTTATTTTCAGAGCTCTCTTTATGATTTTCTCTTAATATGTTATATAACTGGGTAATCTGCCCTTTAATGTAGCAATCTTGCAATGTGAGTGTTTTCAATATTGACATTGGGGGAATCTTCTTGCATTGAAATTAATTTTGACTTCCAAAAACTTTATAGAAAAAAGTTTTAATAGTTTTAGTTTTATTTACTGATAACAGCACTTCTCCAGTAAGCTGAGCTGAACTGGATCAGTCTGATTTGTGAGTGAATCATTGAAAAGATCCGACTCAAAAGAATGATTCGTTCACAAATTGAGCATCACTACTCTCATGGATGTCGAGATTTTCTGTGATTGGCGACTTAAATTCTGGTCACTATTTTTATTCATATGAGTGTAAACTGGTAATATATGCGTTTGTTCCATAGGTGATGGGTGAGCTGGATGCATGGAAACAGGATCTGATGCGACAGGCATCTGATTTCAACACAGAGGAACTCGCGCTGGCTGAACAGAGATTACACAGACACACTGAGCGCAAACTCGCCATGAACAACATGACCTATGAGGTCATACAGCAGGGACAGGATCTTCACCAGTACATCATGGAGGTCCAGGCTTCAGGTGAGGAGCTGGTCAGAAATGTAGAGACAGAGTGAAGAACACAGGAAGGGTGCAAGAGAGAGTAATAGTTTCATACTATCACTATTGGTGTTTGCTTTCACATCTTTTGTTTTGCCGATGTTCATTTAGCATTTGTCGGGTTGCGGAATCTTTGATCAGTGTGGTATAATTTCCTCCAACAAACCTTGACATAATCTGACTTGATCAGGAATGGGTTCCATGACAGTTGTCACACTTCAGGTCAGAAGACGATGAAGATTCAAAACAGAAGACTTTATTAAATCAAACAAATACAGGTAGATCCACAGGATAAAGCATTATGGCATCACAAACAATATCAGACAAATGAGTGCACAAGGAGGAACTTAAATACACAGTGGTGAAAAACTAATAACGAACAGCTGTGATTATTCAGTTAGTGTCCATGGAAATAGAATAGTGGCGGGAAACTAAGACAAAGGAAAAAGGAAACTGACTGAACAAACAAGAGGTCCATGAAACTGAAACCAAAAGAGACTGAACTAAACATAACCGTGACAGAACTCCCCCTTCCGGGAAGGCACGGCCTCATGTTGTAGAATGACTGAGGTGGTTCAGGAGGCAGACGAGGGGCAGGTGAAGGGTAGGAAACTGGTAGGAAACTGGCAGAAGGGAGGAACCAGGGTGGAGCAGATGGTGGCAGAATCCAGAGAGGAGCAGACAGAGGCAGGACCCAGGGAGGAGCAGACAGATGCAAAACCCAAGGAGGAACAGATGGAGGCAGGACCCAGGGAGGAGCAGACAGAAGCAAGATCCAGGGGGAACCAATGGTGGCAGGATCAGGAGCAAGATAGTGTGGATAGGAGGAGTAGCCAACCAGGGATCCAGAGCCCAGCCAGAATAACAGCCCACGGCGGAGTTGATGGAGGGAGGAGCCATGCTGAAGGCTTGGCAGAAGTGACCATGGTGATGACAGACAGAGATGGAGCTGTTGAAAGAGGTAACCAGGGCACAGATGGAGAGCACAAATGGCAGAACGACGAAGATGGTATAGGAGACCATGGTGAAGCAGCCGTGACGAGTGATAGAGGTGGAGCCAGGGAGCCTGAGGACTGCGGTGATGACATGGAGACTGAGGAAAGAGGTGGAACCTGAAATAATGAGGAGCGCAGTGAAGCCGTAGGGGTGGAGGGACTAAGCGTAGCTGACAGCCTAAAAGTCCGTGGCTAAGATGGAGTGACGACCGACCAGGATGGAGCCAGTGGGACGAGGGAATCCAGAGGAGGCAGAAGGACGATGGTCCCGAGTGGAGCAGAGGGAGGGAGGAGCCAGGGCAGAGCTTGTGGGTCAACTGGCTGAGGTGGAGTGAATGGTCCAGAAGCCGAAACTAGAGCTATGGGAACCTCTAGCCTAGATGGAGCTGGCGACCAAAGGACCAAAGGAAGATCAGCAAACCTGAGTGCGGTAACTGGAGATGTCGATGGACTGGAGGTAGCCAGCAAAGGCAGGGCTGAAGAACAGGCTAGATTATGAAGAGAAGGCGGGAGAGGGAGGCTGGGCGGGTGCTCTGCAGACACAGGATACTCTGAGCTGGGCAGGACCAGCGATGAAGGCAATTCTGAGCTGAGCATAATCAGCAATGATGAAGACACATGTAATTTTGAACTAGGCAAACTCGGTGACGATAAACAGGAATCTCAGTACTGGGCAGGGGTGGCGGGAGGAAAAAGGAGACTTCCTCCTCTAAATATAAAAAAAAAAACCTCCATTCCAGCTCACCCTCAGCAGCGGGATAGTAGGTGGGGTCCTTCTCTATACCCTCATACTCCAAGTGTCCCACGGTAATACACAGTGGTGCCGGCTCACACATCTGGTCAGACTCCTTTTGGGACTCAAGCATTGGGGCTATGACTGGCTCTGTCCTCTCAGGCTCTGGCTCTCTCGTCTCTTCATCTCAGCAACGTGGCGATGGATGTTGGATGGGGTTGGACACTTGTGCTGTTTTCCTCCTCTTTGGCTTCTCCCACTTTAAAGGGGGACCCATCCACCCAGAGGACAAAGTTTATGTACTCAGCTAAACTGCAACAGGAATTCCCTCTGGGCATCGGGAAGCGGATGTCTTCATCCAGCCCACACCAAAAGCTGTCCATGAGGGTGACGTGATTGCACGCCGCTTGGTGGCTGATGGTGACAAACTCCTCCACGTAGTCCTCCAAGCATTGGCCACCTTGGAAGATAAAAATCACTCCTCCACTGAGTCCCGGCCAGCTTTGCGGTGCCACATTAATGGCAGCAATCTTCCCTCTTCTTCTCATCTTTGGGTCTGGTATTCTGTCACACTTCAGGTCAGAAGATGATGAAGATTCAAAATAACATAACTTTTTATTAAATCAAACAAATACAGGTAGATGAGGAATGCGCAAGGAGGAACTTAAATACACAGTGATGAAAAACTAATAGCGAACAGCTGTGATGACTGAGTTAGTGTCCATGGAGATTAGTGGTGGGACAAAGGAAAAAGGAAACTGACTAAACAAACTAGAGGTAAATGAAACTGAAACCAAAAGAGACTGAATAAAACATAACATGACAACAATGAGGTACATTTTTATTAAGTGAATTAAATGACTCAAATGATTGGAATTGATCACATACAGTGGTGTGAAAAAGTGTTGGCCCCCTTCCTGATTTCTTATTTCTTTGCATGTTTGTCACACTTTAATGTTTCAGATCATCAAACAAATTTAAATATTAGTCAAAGATAACACAAGTAAACACAACATGCAGTTTTTAAATGAAGGTTTTTATTATTAAGGGAAAACAAAATCCAAAACTACATGGCCCTGTGTAAATCAGGAAGGGGGCCAACACTTTTTCACACCACTGTATATCAATATTTATGGATGTCCATAGATAATGTAAAGACATTGCTGTGGCAGATTGTGGAAAATAATTGAATAGACATCACAAAAAATGACTTAAGAAGTCAGTGTTTGTTTTATTTAACTGAACATAAGACTATCGCAAGCATACAGACCACAGCAATCCATTTCTGTCTGCGGCAGACAAAAGGCCCTTCACACAGAACACGTTCTTCTATTCCTTTAACAACACCTGTGTTCTGTTTCATTTTGTGCTGTCAGGGCATTGCCTGTGGATTCACAAAAACATGAAGTTGGTGAAACATGATGGTAGTAAAATCACTTATACTGAGATCTGTATATGGGTCAAGGGCGATGTTATTTTATACTATATAATATTTATTTTTTATTAATTTTTTTTTTACTATCATAGTATATATTTTATTTTGTTTTGAATTAGCTTTTTTTTTAGTTTTCAAATTATAATCAAAACAGTTTGGGTATCAACATTCTTCAAAAAAATCTTCTTTTAGGTTCTGCAACAACAACAAAAAGTCATACAAGTTTTATATTAATATTTATATTTATGTATACAGTATATTTAAAGAAATGTATGAACCTCATCTTTCATGTACAGATTTTATTGCTGGCCTGCTGTCCTTCATCCTCTGTCCAGTTTTATTTGTGCAAATGCCAGTGCGCTTCTCTTTTATTAGAAGCTCCTTGTGTCTCACGCCATGTGATGAAAACATTATTTATTTTTTACAGTAACTAACACCTTTGAAAGAAATCTTGTTGGGGTAATGTGAACAGTCTACATCCAACATCTGACTTTTACAGTGTTTGAAATGTTGCTCTTTATTGGGTCAATGTGAACCAGCCTTTACAGCAGCAACACGGCTTGCTAATGTCTACTGTTGCAGCCGGTGAGAAATTAAAAGAACACTGGAGTGATGATGAGTTAGTGTTCAGTGGGGAGATGAAAGAGTGTGAATCAGTCATCGCTTCACTCCTCTGTGCATTTTATTGACAGTTACCATGGACACAACAGCCAAAACCTGCTACCCACATTATGAGCTGTCTTAGATATGTGTGATGAATGACGAAGAGAGAGAAGTGGATGATAGGGTGGTAAAGATAAGGATGGAAAATGTGTGCATGACAGCAAGTGAAGGTGAAATGGATTGGAAGGAGTGGAGGGAGAAGACGGAGCTCCATACAGCTCTGGGATCTCTCATACTATTAACTCTGTATGCAGGGGTGAGGTTGCTATGGAAACCTCCCCTTTACATCCCCTATACCAAGGTTTCCATGGTGATGGGCCTTCGCTCGTCACTTTGGGGTTGCCTCGGACACACTCCATCGCTCACTGTTGGGTTGCCGCAAGGAGGCTCGGGATACTGCAGAGGCCATCCTGTCACTCACACCTCACATTCCCATGGGAACCGACTCCTGTGGCCTGCTGTGAGGTTGTCATGGAGACAGCCTATGGGCAGGTAGCTGAGGATAAGTGTGGTGATGTAAGGGAGGTTAAAACGCCCTGTGTTGTATCTGCAGAGAGTCTCTGTTTCTGGTGCGCTCATTGCCCAGACGCTGGTTGTCTGTCACGCGCTAATGCAGTTACAGACACGCGAACGCACATATGATGGATGCCGCTCGGCTGGGCAGCTGGGACATTTCATCACACGCTCACCTGTCTGACATGTTCCCCACTTACATGCCATCATAACTGCTCCCTGAGATCACAGCAGAGATTGAGACCTTCAGAGGAGGCCAGAGACATAGTGGTTCACAGCACAGCGGCCCCTGCTGGACAGAAGAGAGAAAACTCACTGGTATAATCTATACTCACCTCAAAGAGTTTTTAGTTATTTTTGTATTTTCTGATAACCTCACGCTAACACTTCAATGTAAAATGTGTAATTCTTTTGATGTTAAAATACTTCCTCATATCACATCTTGACATACAGAGTTATACACTACCAGTCAAAGAGTTTGGAATAATTAAGAATTTTTAATGTTGAAAGGAGTCTCTTATGCTCAACCAATGATCTGTCATGACATGTTTGGGGAGGGACTGTTTGACTAACACATGGCCAACGGAGAGAGTGTTCAGGAAACCTGTTTGAAATCTATAATTATTTTGCCATTTTATTTTCTGATGCTAGTTGCATAGAAATGACATAATTCACATTTAAATTGCATGTCTAATTTTTTGTTCGTTTATTTGTATTTTACAAACACTTCACAAAAAGAAGTTGAATGAAGTAGGCTGTGATGAAGATAAAATTTATTTATTAAAACTTTAGACAAACAACATTTGGACTCTTTCAGGTTGTCAAATATTTCATAAAAACACCATCATTTGTTTATATATGCTACTTGGATTGATATTTTATTATATATGCAGTGAAACCGATGTACTGGGCCCTGTGTATATGCTGATATTTATTTTTAAAATCTGTGTATGTTTTTCAGGTATGGAAATCACTGGAGAAAAAGACGTTGACTTGGCGGCAAAAGTTCAAGAACTGCTGGAGTTCTTGAATGAAAAACAGCATGAGCTGGAAGTAAGCGCAGAACACACACACAAACGTCTGGAGCAGTGCCTTCAGCTACGACACCTGCAGGCCGAGGTCAAACAGGTGTGTGTTTAAAATCAGGTGCTACATCTCAGCTCATGGTCACATTTAGTGACACTCATCTAGTTACACTCATCGAAATGTTGTGAGGAACACCTGACATCTATATTCAGGAAAAAAGCCTATGCTCTACTACCATCCAAGATTCTGACTGATGCCATTAGTCTTGAGTACAAGTGCCCGGCTAATTGCTTTTATCTTTGACACTTTGAGCACACACACACACACACACACTGTTGCTCATATCCAGAGCAGGGCGTGGGTGCAGACTGCAGCCCTGCATTTCAGAAAAATGAATCACTCAATTCACTTGCATTATTTCATAACAGCTGTCTTATTGGCAGTGCTGTCACCTTGGGACTTCTCAGTTTTATCTTTGTTCTTTAATTATTTGTATTGTATCTTGTTTCTATATGTCTTTTCTTGTACATCAGTTTGGTTAGAAAATGAATGTAAATGTAGGCAGGGTGTTAAATAACGTGGGAGGGGGAATCCCTTCAACTCAGCTCGAATGTTTCTGCATCCTTAATGTTTCTGCACATTTCACAGATTCTTAAGATGTGGAACGAAATGTTGAACAGTTTTTCCTGCCATTAGTTTTGAAAATGCCAACATA
>NW_015549647.1:1362790-1369423 GCF_001515605.1 Sinocyclocheilus anshuiensis
GTTTCGTATAATTCTCGACTAACGACAGCCTCTCTAAATCAAAGGAAGTCAGCGCTGAGTATCTGCCCAAATCTCCCTTCCGCCAAATATATGTTTTAATCATTTACAGCAGCGGTTCTCTAACTTTTCAGGCCAAGTACCACTTTTCATCAAATCAGACCATCCAAGTACTTTCTCATATTTGTGACTCCAAAACAAATGTGTGAATCAGGCCACTAGTTTTATTCATCCAGCATATGCTCTTGTGAAAGCATCAGGCTGTGCTTCACCGCTGATTGTTTTGGCCTTGAACGGCAGGACGTCTAACTGATCATGTTTTAATTGCTCCTCTAAGGAGCCCCTCCGTGACCTTACCCGCCTCTCATGTGGTCCTTGTGTACTGGCAGTTAACAAACTTAATTTAAGTACACCTCAAGAATTAAAACGAGCCACTTCTCGCTGCTGCCCACAGTCTCTTCTCCACGCCGACTCCCTCCAGCGCACACATCAGAGCGCCCTACAGCTCCAGCAGAGGGCGGAGCTGATGTTGCAGGCGGGTCACTATGACCCAGACGCTGTCCGGGCCTGTGCCGAGACTGTGGCCCTGCACTGGCAGACCCTCATGCTGAAGATGGAGGACAGATTAAAGCTGGTTAACGCCTCTGTGGCATTCTACAAGACATCTGAACAGGTGGGTTGTAAGAGAGTTTGTGATGGTTACCGTCAATGCCCACAACTGCTAGTGGCTGTGATTGTGGTTGAGAATGTTATAGAACTAATGATAAAGCTGTGAATCTGAATTAAAACAGTTGTTCTAAAGCTTTTTTGATCTTCAAATTACTTTTATTTCCACTTTAATTCCTGGTATATGTACATATGCATTTGGAGTTCATGTTTTTCAGTGCCTTACGTCATGAGCACTTCATTTTTTAGATGCTCTGTTTTTAAAGGTGCAATGTGTAATATTTTTGAGAATCTGTTTACAGAAATGTAACTTACCTTACAAAATTCACCGTTATGTTTTAATTACCTTAGAATAAGCCATTTCTATCTACATACACCGCGGGTCCCCCTCTGTGGTTAAGTCGCCATTTTGCGCCGCCATGTTTCTACAGTAGCCCTAAACGGACAAACTACTCTACAGAGCGCGTTTCGTCACTGTTGTTGTTCTTCTTTGTTTCTTCCTCGTGTTTTTAGAGGCAGCTTGCATCGTCGCTATGTTGAATACGCACAAAAAATAAGTAGTAGTAGTAGTAGTCGTCGTGTGGTTTATTAGAAGCCGAGGTCGTTCGTAGAAGTAAGAAGAGTAAGAAATGCTTGACTGGCTACTCTCTGCTGTCTCAGATGAGACATCTTTGTCCTGTGTCGGTCACCGTAGCTTCTCAAGGGGAGGGGCGGGGGGAGGGGCTAATTTGTTTTTTGCAATTCGCAACATCACCTCTAGATGCTGCTAAAATCTACACACTGCATTTGAAATATAATTTTTTGCAACAATCTGAAAATCTCTACTGTCAATTTTTATCAATTTGATGCATTCTTGTCCCTTAACACAGGGCTAATATGAAATGTTTAAGTGTATGACTTTCTTCGTTTCTTCCTCGTGTTTTTAGAGGCAGCTTGCATCGTCGCTATGTTGAATACGCACAAAAAATAAGTAGTAGTAGTAGTAGTCGTCGTGTGGTTTATTAGAAGCCGAGGTCGTTCGTAGAAGTAAGAAGAGTAAGAAATGCTTGACTGGCTACTCTCTGCTGTCTCAGATGAGACATCTTTGTCCTGTGTCGGTCACCGTAGCTTCTCAAGGGGAGGGGCGGGGGGAGGGGCTAATTTGTTTTTTGCAATTCGCAACATCACCTCTAGATGCTGCTAAAATCTACACACTGCATTTGAAATATAATTTTTTGCAACAATCTGAAAATCTCTACTGTCAATTTTTATCAATTTGATGCATTCTTGTCCCTTAACACAGGGCTAATATGAAATGTTTAAGTGTATGACTACGCCACTCCCACTAGTGTATGTGTAGGAAAACAATAAGTTTATCCCTGCACAGTAGTTTAAATAAATAAACTGGAAGCCGGAGTACAAAGTTTACAAAATGTATTTTTATAACAAATGAAATATTAAAATACTAGAAACCACTGATATAATTAATTAAACTAGATCAAGGTCAGTGGTAAATCTAAGATAAGAGTCAGGACCAACCACTTCTTAAATACTTTTCCAAGTGATAAAAGACCACACAAATTAAACCCTTGTGACAAATACACACACACTTCAAATACAGCCATCACAACAAAGTAATATTCACCCCAAAAAAGAAAGAAAACATCAAAATAGTAAAGTGTAAAATAGTTAAATTCTTGATTTAAACCACATATACTCAAATAATACTTTTACAACCTATAAAAGTAAATAACAATAATAAAGATGATAATGATAAAATTAAATTAAATATTAAATATTAAAATTAAATATAAAGTATTCAAACTAAATTACAAAAAAGGGAAAAAATCCGTGTATCATTCGATCATTCGTTTTTTTATTTAATATTGAAAGTAGAAAAATTAGAAAACGGCTCCTTTTTCGTATTTTCGTTTTTCCTTCATGGGTGGAAAAATGAATAAACAGCTTGAATATTCGATTTATACACGTGATCGAATGATACACGGATTGGAAAACAATAGAAAATCACAACACTTGTTATAAAATAAAAAAACAAATACAAAGATATCAAATTCAAAAAGAAAACGAAAACATCAACAGAAGAAACAGTGGTTGTCCAATACAGCAGCTCGTCCAATCCCTATAAATTTAAAAAGAAATCTTGATGCTCAGACATCGTTAAAATATAGATAAAATATATTTGATCCTTGAAAGTGCACACCTTACTCATAACACCATTACAGGAAAGGAAGGAGAAGATGGGGAGGAGAATTATATGGATTTGTTGCTCTGTCCAACAAAAGAAAGGGCCAGGTAGCTAGATGCTGCTGACAGAAATGGAACAAAATGGCAGCTGTAACCAACAATTTACTATTAGTTCTGAAAGACTCCTGTATAATACCAGTTACAAAAATACTGGTCGGCAATACACGCAGCCAATCACTCCTACCAAAAAGTTATAATTACCTGGCTGAGTCATGGTGATACGTAAGAATCACAGGTGATTTAAAATGCACATTCGAGAATGCAGGTAGTTCTTCCAACTCGTGAAACACTTGTCAGAGCGAAATCAAACGCCAGCTTAAACGTGATCACAACTGATTTGAAGAAGAAGCATTTGAGTGAAACGCATTTCAAAGAGCGGGATCAAACACTAGCTTATACAGTATCACGAGAACTTGAAAAATCCCTTTCCCAGCCCTTAAAGGGACCACTACATCATTCTTGCCACATCCATCCGAACTTCAGAAGTCACCGTCCCGGTGCCATATGTACCCCCACCCCTTTTCTAAATGGAGTAAATAGTGAGTTTATTGTAACTTGACTACTGTGTTGTCTGCCCTTTGGGGTTCAAACTGGCTTTGGGATGTTAAATGGGTTGGAGTGCTGTCCAGCCCATGTTCTACTTGAACGTCTTGGCATACTCTCTTCTTGTTTAGAGTGGTTACTACAAGCAGTTCTTGCATGTTCAGAGCCTGAAGATTCAAGGGAGCAAGTCACTTGTTCATTTTTTCAAGTCACTGTATTTTCTTCACGAGACTGGTACATAACTTGCTCTGTTGGATTTTCTCTTAACTGGGGACTGATTAGTGACTGGTTCTCCTTGATTCTCTCTGCTCATGGATTGACTTGGCTCTGATTTTGCTGGTGACCTCAATGTCTAAAATGGCCTGCAAAGGCCAGGACAATTCAGTAAAATCAGTTAAGGGACCACCTGATGCCTGTATGGCTTGATGGAGAACTACAGACTAGAGACCTGCACTCCCGTGGGAGTACCGCGGGACCCAACGCAACAGGGTGCAACTCTTGATGGGCGAGTGCGGGTGCGGGCGGGAAGAGACTCGTGTGTGTGCGGGATGCGGGAGAATAAAATGATTCGCAGGACTCCCGCAAAATAGAAATTATCTAAACATAAAATGTCCTAAACTTATACATTGTTATTAATGTGTTGCACAAAAGCAAAAGAACAACTAATAACATTAAAATGATTAACACACGCAAGCTAGGCAGAGTTTCTATTTATAACACGTGTTTAAAGGGTTGCGCAATGTAGCCAATCACAGACATAGCTGTTGATTTCTGGAACGCAATGGCCAATCAGAGGTGATTAAGTTAGAATCTACTCACCGCAGTGCTGAAATTGCGTGCTCAAGAATCGTCTCATTTTAACACAACAAGGCCAGTTTCAGCAATAAGGCTTGGACTCTAACACTTCACTAAAGTTTGCTTCCACTCCTTCCCAGCTTGTTGCACTGTAAAACACGAAAACAAATCCCTCCCATATTGTGAGAACAGTTCTTGATAGCAACAATTCAAGATATTCATTCCAAGAAGACCAGGGATGGAGAACTTATATTGCTTAGTAACAGGGTCTTTTGGGTCTTTCATAATCAGGATACCCATTTTAGGTAGGACTTTGCCCAAGACCTCTACATCTAGTTCCAGGTATCCATTATAGGGGATTTCCAAACCATTGGTAGCCCTCAGACATAACCAGCTACAAGGTTGCAGTTGTTCTTTAATGTGTGGTGGGAAATATAGCTCAAAAAAACTCTCAGTGATCATTGACACCATAGATCTGGTGTCTAGCAAACAAGAAGTTCGAACACCTCTAAACATGACTTGTACTACTGGGCATTGTCCTATAAGTTGAGGTGGTGTTTCATTTGATAATGCACTTGAGCCTGAAGAACCCCCTCCCAGTGCCAGACTCTCAACACCGTCAGCACAATTGTCAGCACTGCACTACCTGAACATCCGCAACACAAGAACGAACACAAGGCCGTGCACTAACTGTTTCCCCCTCCTCTGACCATTGAATAGCCTCGGTGCGTGCATCAAGGAAAGACATATCAGCATTCAGTCGAACTTGTCATTTTAATTCCCTACGTAATGAACTATAATGCATGTGTTCAATACACAGATCACGTAAGGTCTGATCTGGATTGCAAATACCCTGAAGGTTCTTAAGTGACATTACCTCCATTAAAGCCACCATACACATAAAGCAAAACAGAAAAAAACTTCTCAGAATCATCTCTATCACTAGAAGGGCGAAACGAAACTTCCGCATTGGCCTCACCAACTAATAGATCATATACAGATAAGGCCTGCTCAGTCTTAGGGACAGGTCGCACTGCTAAAGATCTACGTACCTCATCTATCCATTATTCCACTGATACTTCTTCGTGAGACCTCTTACCAGAAAACCTGGGGCATTTTCTTTCTCGGGGCATGTATACTAAACGTTCAGGAACAGGAACATTACTTGGTGCAGCAGATTGAAAAACATCATCAACATTAGGATTAACAGATGCAGGATTGCTAACATTAGCATTAATATGTCTTCGGTTTAACTACTCTCTAAGCTGTTTATCACAGCCGATTTTAAAGGCACATTCGAGAATGCAGGTAGTTCTTCCAACTCGTGAAACACTTGTCAGAGCGAAATCAAACGCCAACTTATACATGATTGCAACCGATTTGAAGAAGAAACATTTGAGAATACAGGCAGTTCTTCCAACTCGTGAAATGCTTTTCAAAAAGTGAGATCAAACATCAGCTTATACAGTATAGCGAGAACTTGAAAAAGCACTTGCCCAGCCTTTAAAGGCACCACTACCTCATTCTTGCCACATATGTACCTCTTATCACTTCAGACGTTTGTTCTATTTGACCGTAACTGCCCTGCGATTTGGACATCACAGGATATTCCGCCATGATTCCGGTTCGAAGGGAGCGTATATGTTCCATTCAAAGGGCATTAAAGTGTGCGAGACATGTATTTAAATTGTATTTATTTACAGAGGTATATTATGTCTCATTTCACACTTCTGTAGTAAGTTTCGTCTGTGTGTGAAGATGCTGAAGGCAGTGGCGTGGCGCAAATCCATTAATGAATGTTCCAAAATGAAGTAAACTTAAATGGATTTCACGTGCTCAGGGAGTAGGGAGCAATTAACACTGTGTAGGGAGCCTGTCAATCGGAACACAGTTCATGCATGGAACTCTCTTCTAACAAGCTGGTTATCTGAATCAGGAGTGTTAAAGGGGTCATATGATGCGATTTCAATTTTTCCTTTCTCTTTGGAGTGTTACAAGCTCTTGGTGCATAAAGAAGATCTGTAAAGTTGCAAAGACTAAAGTCTCAAATCCAAAGAGATATTCTTTATAAAAGTTAAGAGTCAACCATGCCTACCTAAAACGGCTCGTTCTAACACGCCCCCACATATCTACGTCACGATGTGGGAAGATTTGCATAACGCCGCCCAAATGTTCACGCAAAGAAGGCGTAAATTTTATTCTCGCTGTTGGCACCGCTGCCATGTTGTGGAGACGCTGTGTGTTTCGTTGTGAAAGCGAAACTACTTTGTTTGGCCTTCCAAAAGTGGACACAACTAGAAATCAGTGGTTAAGTTATATTTACAATTCCAACTTTGCAAGGACAGTCTGGCGCTTCTGACTCACAGTCTGTAAGTACGTTTTCATATG
>NW_015549647.1:1370740-1375558 GCF_001515605.1 Sinocyclocheilus anshuiensis
CGCCATGTCGTGAAGGCGCTGTGTGTTTCGTTGTGAAAGCGAAACTACTTTGTTTGGCCTTCCAAAAGTGGACACAACTAGAAATCAGTGGTTAAGTTATATTTACAATTCCAACTTTGCAAGGACAGTCTGGCGCTTCTGACTCACAGTCTGTAAGTACGTTTTCATATGTAAAGGATTTGCCACTGATGATTCAAACGCGAGTTTTGAGCAGTGTAGAGTAGCGCTTGTTGTTTGTCGTTTCTCCGATCACAAATGCAGACATGGTTTTATGTTTACGCAGCACGATACGCAACACAACGCGTAAAAAGACAGTATAAGTCATTATAATCAGTAATTATGTCCCCACTGGATGCAACAAATGCCTCGTTTATAATGGGTTTTATTGTTTTTGTCTTGTCGCACCGGGACATGGCATCACAGTATGGTAAGGGGCATAACATTTCCGTCACACGCTTGAGGAATTCGGCCAATCACAACGCACTGGATAGCTGGCCAATCAGCGTATACCTCGCTTTTCAGAACGATGAGCTTTGTAAAAATCGACACGTTTCAGAAAGGCGGAGCATGGAGGAGCAACAATAATGTACATTATGTGGAAAATAATGTGTTTTTTTAACCTTAAACCGCATAAACACATTGCATTACACCAAATACACCAAATAATGTTCTTTTTAGCAACGTCATATGACCCCTTTAAATAAGAGAGACATGCAAAATCTGCAGAGCAGGGGGTCGCCAGGACTGGAATTGAGAACCACTGCCTTAACAGAAATGTTAGCTCCCTCTAGTGTCAGTTCCAGAATCTACCGAAAATATGCTTTCTATTGTCAAATATTTTTTCAATGAATTCTAGAATAAATATTCCAATTATTATTATTTTATTTTATTAAATGGCACACATTTTATATATGTCCAGTTGCTGTCATTACATTGTATTCTATTATTTATATTTCGATTATATCTGTGATTGGCTACCCTGCTCTACGACTGACCACTGTGAACAGTACAGAGACTTAAGTTAAGGTTTGATGCTACTGTGTGTGTAACATACTGTATGTCCGTCTAAGGTATGTAATGTATTGGAGAGTCTGGAACTGGAGTACAGGAGAGAGGAGGACTGGTGTGGAGGTAATGATAAACTGGGCTCAACGGCAGAGACGGACCACGTCAGCCCTCTCATCAACAAACACCTGGAGCAGAAAGAAGCCTTTCTCAAGGTACACCTCTCTCTCATACACACGTACACGAACACACAGTCAGACTCAAACACCTGCAACAGAAGCTCTTCAGCTTTCTCACCAATTTGTCCTTTTTATATTTTTTAAAAACTGCATCTGCAGCAAAACAAAACATTTTGCCATATGTGACCACATATGTGTCAGTTTAAATGGGTCATAGCATGGAAAAAAAGGATTTCCTTTTGAAATAAAGAAACCGTGAACAAAAATTATTAGTGTCATTAGCAATGTCACTGTCCATCTTACATCAAACTCCAGCTGCTATCAATATGGTCAATGATGATGTCACTGTGCAGTTGTTTAGATGCACTGGTTCTACAAAATGTTTAATTTCTCTGGTTTTAGGCATGTACTTTAGCACGTCGTAACGCGGAGGTCTTTCTTAAGTACATCCATCGAAACAATGTGAGCATGCCTGGGGTCGCCACCCACAATCGATCCACTGAGTCCCAAGTAAAAGGTCAGTTCAGGTCTACTTAAAGACATTATACCAGCAAAATATACTGTCTGTCTGTATGTCATTGTGTCTGAATCTTTGTATTTGTTTATCGATCTTGTCTTGTGTCGTCTTATATTTAGCCATTCTGAGTGAGCTGCTACAGAGGGAAAACCGTGTCCTTCATTTCTGGACTATGAAAAAAAGACGTTTAGATCAATGCCAACAGTACGTTCTGTTTGAACGACATGCTAAACAGGTGAGTGAGAGAGCTTTATCCAAGCACAGTTTTTGAAGGATTCGATAATGATGGTGGTTTTGATTTTGTCTTCCCTTGTGAAAAAGAACTTCACTTTAGAATACATTTAAAAAGAGAATTTATTACAGAAATAAAAGAACATACTTAAGTGTGAACTGGATGTCATGTTTTCAGACACTTAATTGCATGTTAATTGCAATTAAATGAACATTTTATAAATAGTTTAAATTTATATTAAAAGCAAATATCTGAACCTTAGAGTGTTTTTTGACCCACTTGAGTAGGACTAAATTACATCTTTATATGTAATTTCATAATTACTTCTATTGTCTTTGAAATATGGTCAGAGAGTACTGCCAAATATACTGAAAAGCATTTATGGTAAACTAAAATATTATCATAATTTCTGCTTAAACTTTTATGTCATTTATTAAAATATAATTGTAATTACACATTTGTAATGAGGAAGTTGCAATTTAGTAAAACATTTAAAAAATGTAATACAATTATAATCATGTGCATTAGTATGTTAGTCAACAAAACAAAATAAATGCACTTCTTTAAAGTACCTCATAATCTCTAAACAGGAGATTATGAAAAATAATGATTTAAAATGTACTTTAATGTAAAACGTTTAATTTGACTTTACAAAGTTAATTTTTTAAGTGTTTATGAAACATAGTCATGTTAAAAACATAGTCAGGAAAGTGTACTCTTGCAGTACTCTTTCAGTTGCCTTTTATTTCATTAAAATATACTTGTAAGATTTTAAATACACTAAAATTGCGCATTCAATACAATTAAGTGCATTTCTTTTTCACAAGGGTTAAAGGAGTTTAACCGAGCTACGTTTTATGTTTAACCCATACGTTAGTCATTTGTGTAGTATAGAAAATGGAAAGGTGCTAAAAATATCCAATAAGAGGAGATATTGTAAACACATGAAATGGTGTTTACCTTTTAAAAATTGTGCCCTTTACGCAGGCCATAGACTGGTTACAGGAGACGGGAGAATATTTTCTATCCACACACACATCGCCTGGTGATACCAGCGGAAAAACTCAGGAACTACTAAAAGAGTACGAAAATTTCCGTGTATCTGCAAAGGTAAAAACCTCCGTCATTAAGGGCAGTTATTAAAAATACTGTCATCATATACTCACTGTCATGTTGTTCCAGCCCTTCATGCTTTTGTGGAACACACAAGGAGAATTTTTATGAAGAATATTCTGGCCATTCTTCCATATAATAAAACTTCAGGAATTATAAAAACACACTGTAAACACTGCATTTCTCTAAACCTGTGTGTGTGTGTGTGTGTGTGTGTGTGTGTTTGTGTATAGGCCATTTGTTGTGATTTGTTGTGATAAATATATATAAACATACATACATACATACATTATGCTGGTTGTTCTCTTCCAGCAAACGCAGGAGAAGGTGAAGCTGTTGATCCAGCTGGCTGGTAGTCTGGTTGAGAAAGGGCATCTCCATGTGACCGAGCTCAAGAGGTGGGTGTCTACGGTTGACAGGCGGTATCGAGACTTCTCCATGCGGATGGGTCAGTACCGCTGCAGCTTGGACCGAGCTCTAGGGGTGTGTTCTGAGGTGAGGGGTCGAGCAAAGCCAGTTTATATCTTTTCAGGATATATATCCTGCATTTATTCTATTTCATGCATTATTTTATATATTTATAAATCTTAATTTTCATCAATAGTTTTTAAAATCCTGTTCTACTATTTATACTGTTTTAGAGGTTCGTATCACGAGGTATCAAAAGTTTACCATAAAAACACACTGTAATTTCCGGTATTTCCTCTGATCTCTCTAACAGGACAATAAAGATCTGGAGCTGGATATTATACCAGCCAGCTTGACCCACACTGACCCAGAGGTCAACCTCAACGATCCTGACCATGAAGTTAATGAGGAAAAGAAGAAATCTGCCAGAAAGAAAGAGTGAGTGATGACATTAACTTCATGACTAAGAGAGGTTTAGTCAAATATGACTCAGAATCCTCATGCTGTGTGCCAGCTTCCTGTCCGCAGGTTAAGCAGATAGTCCCAAACTAAATCACGGCATCAATAGCTTCATCTTCACACAAAATCCTTTTTAATCTAAATCATTTCCTGAGGAATTAGCTTTGTGTTATGAAGTGCTATCTCAGGCGTTCTTTGCATTTCAATGTCTGTAATTTGCTGGGCTTTCAGTGGGGCATTTTGGTCTCTGTGTAGGTACATTATGACTGAGCTGCTCCAGACAGAAAGAGCTTATGTACGAGACCTACAGGAGTGTTTGGAGGTGAGAGTGTCTGCCAAAGAGAAGCTTTAGAGGTTTTCTTACTGATCTCAGACAGTTATGGCTTTTGATTGCAAGAATCATCCAAGGTTGCATAGTTACATACTGTACTTTGCCTGAAATGCTGTCTGAGTAAAATGAATTGTGAACTTAGGATGAACTAACCTCCCTTGTGCATTTATGCGCAGACTTTTCTCTGGGAAATGACAAGCGGTGCGGAGATCCCATCTGGAATTGCAAACAAAGAACATGTGATCTTTGGGAATATTCAGGAGATTTATGAATTCCACAACAAGTATGTTTCCAAACAGGCTTTATATCCAGGTTTATGTAGTGTTGATTTCCATATGCATATAGCTTAGGGGTAAAGCTGTCAGTTTGATGGCTCATAAAGCTGTAATTTTGATGGCCTGTGTAAGTATGTGAGTAATTAGTGATGCTTGCCAAGGAGATCTATAATACCTGGAGAAACCTATCCATTAAAGGGGGCATATGATGCTTTTTTAAAGATCATTATTTTGTGTATTTGGTGTAACAGAATATGTTGACATGCTTTAATGTTCAAAAAACACATTATTTTTCAAAT
>NW_015549647.1:1375661-1382387 GCF_001515605.1 Sinocyclocheilus anshuiensis
TGCGCAAAACTCCGCATTTGAACAGTCAATAGCAAATACTTAAACTAATAACAAAACAGTAGCTGATTCAGAAGCGCCAGATTGTCATAGCAAAGTCAGAATTACCTCCTCTCCTAAGAAAAAAAAGTTATCAATCTGTCAATCCTTTCCGTGTCCGGGCCGGGTGAGGTTTCCCGTGTTGAGTCAAATTAAGCCGCAGGCTCCACTCTTACCTGTTGTAAGTAATCTTAAAGATTCCTAAATGCATCTACTTTCGGAAGGCCAAATAAAGTGCTTTTGCTTTCGCCTAGAAACACACAGCGTCTCCCTGACATGGCTGCTTCAACACTAACTGCGGTTACTGAAACCACGCCTTCTTTCTTTGCGTGAACATTTGGGTGGCATTATGCTAATATTTCCACATAGTGAGGTATTTAGGGGGGCGTGGCAGAGTCTTAACTTTGATAAAGAATATCTCTTTGGTTTTGAGACTTTAGTCTTTGCAACTTCAGGGATCTTATCTATGCACAATCAGCTTGTAACACTCCAAAGAGAAAGGAAAACTTGAAATCACATCATATGACCCCTTTAACATTCCCATTCATCTCAATGGCAGTTGCTTCGCTGACGCATTTCTGTCATATTTGCATATAAGAAGTTTTTTATCTCAATCAGTGTTGTTATAAAAGTAAATCTATTGAAAATAATTGTTGCTTATTGAAACAAAGCTGAAATAAAATAAAATATAAATATTGAAGATATATTGAAAAACTTAAAACTTAAAAAAAAATTTTTAGAAGTGTAACCTTGGCAACTGTAATAAAATAATTTTAAAAAAAATGCTATGTAGAAATATTAAAAAATAAATAAATAAATAAAAATGACAAAACAACTTTCTAAAACTTAACATTTAAATAAAACCTGAAAAATAAAATTAAAAGCTAACTCAAAATATCAATAAATACTATAATAGTATATAAAAATAACACTGATCTCACACGATCAAGGCAGAATGATCATGCTGATATACTCAAAATGGCCAAGTGTCAGTCATTAGCAAAAGAAAACTAGATAAATCTAGTTATGTTTTTCCATTATTTGTTTTTGCAGCATTTTTCTGAAAGAGCTTGAAAACTATGAGCAGCTTCCAGAAGATGTGGGCCATTGTTTTGTCACATGGGTGAGATACAGATGAATCATTGTCTTTTTTCCTCAATTTTTCTTTGTTTGGAGAACATATTGTGATTTCAGTATGGACTACTCATCATCATATTACTATTTATGAATATTTAAAAACCAATGTGTGCTGAGAGGCTGCAAAAATGGGAAATTTGCCCACGCTGTATTTTAATCATAATTTAAAGCTTAAAAGGTCCAAAATATCAATTCAGCTGTGAAGTATTAATGTTTAAGCAGTAGCGTCTGGTACTTTGGTACTTTCAAACTCTGGTGATGATGCTTGCAACATAAATAGGAAAAGTGTTTATTTTTTCCATGTTCTGAAGGCTGATAAGTTCCATATGTACGTCACCTACTGCAAAAACAAACCTGACTCCAGTCAACTCATCCAGGGCCAGGCCGGAAGGTTCTTTGATGTGAGTTGATTTTCTTTTTTCTCTCAGTTCATTTTGGAGGTTTGTCTGGTGTGGGGGTGAGATGATAGGAATGACTCAAAGAGCCGACAGGGGGCGCCAAAAATCTGCTCTTATCCACCCTTACTGCTCTGTTCCAAATTAATAAATTCTGTTTATGTTATATTTGTCAACTTTTATGCAATAAAACTCATGGATATTTAATGCTGTTTCTCACAGGAGATACAACGGAGACATGGACTGGCCAATTCAATCTCATCGTACCTGATCAAACCCGTTCAGAGAATCACCAAATACCAGCTCTTGCTGAAGGTGGAGATGAAGTGTTTTTGTTCAGACTGTGAATCAGTTTGCAGCACTAAATGGTTGTGTTTGTGTCTCTGCGTGTTGGTGCAAATGTGTTCGTGAACAGGAGTTGCTGACGTGTTGTGAGGAAGGGAAAGGAGAAATAAAGGAGGGTTTGGAGGTGATGCTCAGTGTGCCTAAACGTGCTAATGACGCCATGCACGTCAGCATGCTGGAGGGTAAGCGATATTTACAGCAGCTGTACTGTGTGCAGAAGAGTTTTAAGTCGCAAATAGCTTTTCGAGCATTTTCTTATGACTGTCTTGAAAACAGATTCTATTTATTTGTTCACAGATGGTTTATTTGTTGTTGTTTTTAAAGTTCACATAATCCACAATTATTCAACACAAAATTACAGATTTTTAAAACAAATTGGAAGTTTAATGTTTTTTAAGCCTATATACTGTACAAAGAGAATGCATTTTTCAGATATTAAAATACAATTTGAAAATGAAATAAATTTTTTGTTTGTTTTTATTTAGTTTTATTTATTGTTCAATTAAATAATATTAACTGTATAATTATTATAAAAATATTACGACATTTTATTGATTATTAAATATGTTTTTATTATTTTTATTTTTTATTTTGATGAAGCTAGAATCGTAATTTCAGGTCAATGATGTGCTGTTGGTATTTTTGCATTTATGCATTTGTTTATCTGTGCAATTGTGGTTCTGGTATCAGGTTTTGATGAGAACCTGGCTGTACAGGGTGAGCTAATCCTACAGGACACCTTCCAGGTGTGGGACCCCAAATCTCTGATCCGCAAGGGCCGGGACCGACATCTCTTCCTTTTTGAGATCTCCCTCGTTTTCAGTAAAGAGATGAAAGACTCGTCAGGACGCACCAAATATGTTTACAAGAACAAGCTTCTGGTAAGGAGCTCCAGGATGATAAGTTGTCAAGAAGTGTAAACATCATCGGCAAAATGAGGTCTTTAGTGCCTTTTTCCCACTTTATTAGTAAGTTGTTAGTGGTAGTGTGAATTCAAATGTGTTTTGACAGACATCAGAGTTAGGAGTCACCGAACACATTGAAGGTGATCCGTGTAAGTTTGCTCTGTGGGCCGGCCGGACGCCTACATCTGACAACAAAACAGCTCTCAAGGTAAGATGTGTATATGTGTATGTCTATGTGTATCAGTGTCAGATAAACCCACAGATATGGCAGAGCAGAATCATAGCTAGTGCTAGTTAGACATTAAAGGGGTCCTATTATGCTCTTTTACAAAGTCTTGATTTTGTTTTGGGGGTGTACTAGAACAGGCTCTCATACTAGGTTGTTCGATTTTACCTTCGTGAGGTATAACGGTACATTTTTTTTTACATACAGTAGGCTATAACACTGTGTCCTAACCAAACATGACACCTAGAACACAATATTATGAATATAGTATACGCCTGATGTATCAAATACGATATTCAACAAAAAAACATGGATGCAATTTTTTTTTTTTTAGATTTTATCTAAAGTTTCAATAAACTGTTCCATTTCAGTATTTACTATTATTTCATATGTCAGGGTTAAACCATTTATTTTTTAACACTGCTACCACATTTCATAAAATAATAATATAAAAATAACTGATTCATTTTGTTCTTCGTGATTTGTACAGAGGCCTATTATTTTGTTTTCAGTTCTGAAATAAAATTATAACAGTTAAAATTAATGACAATTGCAGCCCTGTTTTGAATATATCAAATGTTCTAGAAATTACATATTAAAACCCGAAAGATTCTCTACAATGGAATTTTTTTTTGCCCCCACATTTTAAATATTTGGGGCATGTTTCTCATATTTAGTGGAAATTTTGGCCTTGGTTAATTTCTGACCCTGGTGCATATGCTTTGTGCCATTATACTCATTTGAGTAATGCAAGTTCAAATCTGGCTTGTGAAATCATGCTTTGTCATCTTTTTTCATTTATACACATCCTCTCATCTACCCAAAGGCCTCCAGTATAGAAATGAAACAGGAGTGGATCCGGAACATCAGGGAAGTGATTCAGGAGAGAACAATCCACCTAAAGGGGGCGCTAAAGGAGCCCATACACCCTCCCAAAACCCCAGCCAGACAGCGTAGCATAAGCAAGAGGTATTTCACCTCATCCACCTAAAACATAGATTTTTCTTTTTTTTTCTCTGCTCAGTTTCTTCTCAAATCTGCATTGAGAGAATCCATACATCAGCACTCACAAAGTGCACAGCTCTTATCACAGCACTTGCTGCCAAGGTTTTTATTATAGATTGTGTATGTGTATTGCAGTGGAAATTAAGTTTATAATATTTATTTAATCTTTCAGGGAAACTACAGAGGACGCGGACAGTCAGGGTGATGCCAGCAGTCAGCCGGACACAATTTCCATCGCTTCCCGCACCTCCCAGAACACTGTAGACAGTGACAAGGTACAACTACACTACAAAAATCACAACAATAACACCATGACATCCACTATGTAGTCCCTGACACTGTATTGCCATTTGGCTTGGTCAGCATCGTGTAGTGACAATTGAGGTGAGTGGCTAGACATGCAGGTTTGACTGTGAAGATTTGTACAAATTTTAAACATAGAGAAACTCCACAAGCTTAAGGTTAAGTGCATTGGTATCAAAATTAAGTTCAAGAAGAGAGCTGATATTAATGTAACTGTACAACATGCTTTTTCTGGTTTGTTTTATGTGTTGGTTGATTGCTTGTTTGTCTTTGTGTAAGCAGGTTTGACTGTGTGAGGATTTTTAAAATTACTCCTCAAACATTTCTGTCAAATGGGAGATACTCCCCCTATGGAAAATTTGATTGTCTCATACACACATACGTCTGTTTAGACACCACCAGTTCCTCTGTGGTATGTGTGTGTGTGTGTGCGTGCGTGTGTGTGTGTGTGTGTGTGTGTGTGTGTGTATTTGACTCTAGAGTTTGTACATGGGTATCATGGTATGTTTTTATGTTTGTTTTGAAAGAAGACTTTTATGCTCACCAAGGCTGCATTTATATGATCAAAAATATCTCTATTTAAAAAAAAATTATAATAATATGCAATCTATTCCTGTGATGACAAAGCTGAATATTTAGCATCATTACTCCAGTCTTCAGTGTCACATGATCCTTCAGAAATCATTCTAATATGCTGATTTGGTGAAGAAACATTATTTATTATCAGTGTTGAAAACAGATGTGCTGTTTAACATTTTGTGGAAACCATGAAACATTTTTTCAGGATTATTTGTTGAATAGAAAGTTCAAAAGTACTGCATTTTCTATTTGAAATAGAAACAATATACATGTTTCACCAACTTTCTTGTTGCCTTGTTTTTGCTATATAACTTTCCTCCCTGTCCCACTAACTAAATTTGGCTCTGATTCACTGTTATTCCCATCCAGTATGTCAATGCGGCAAAAACTGTATTATTGCTCCTAATCTCTCCGTCTGTCATTTTTCTGTAATTTTATTATTACTTGCGCCTGCTCTTAACCTCAGGCCAGTCTCTCTGCTCTTGTTTCATTCAACCGTCTAATTACAGATTAAAAAGCTCTGAGTCAAGAGCAGCGCATGTTTCCTAGAAACACTTTTTCTAACACACTCTCTTGCCAGATCAGTTGTATTGCGGTGTTCATGTGGTTTAAGTCAGGACACGGACTTGTCTCCGTCGCAGATGGCACACCTACTGACCTTTCACTGACTGTCTGACACTTAATGTTACACACAAAATGGCAAGTGTTGGTGGAAACTGCTAGCTCCAAATCTGATTGGCTACTTAGGGATGGGTTTATTTGCAATAGATTTATAGTAACATGAATGGCATCAACCTTTTAAAAGATAATCAAAAGTTTGTATAAACATGACATTTTTGAGCAGTCCTGCATGTACACCTTACTTAGACATCAGCAATTATAATAAGAAATGAGAAGCAAGTCTGACAGCTGTGATTGGCGACTTTATATGTCAGTCCTCCTGTTTAAGTGAGCCATTTTTTGCCAGAATTAGCTTCATTGTGAACCAGACTTTATGCTAGTCAAAAGAATTTTACATTTACAGTTTATTTAGCCTAAATCACCTAACAAAGCAACTAATGCAAATCAAGCCATTATTAGTCACATAATTACACACATATAATTTTCATGTCTTTTTTTCTCTCTCTCTTTTTTCTGTTAGCGGTCTGTCTCTTTGCAGTTATTGTACTGCTAGGGCCTTCTTATGTCATTGTGGTTTGAGGTTTGTGAGTTTGTGTTTATGTATGGCTGTGTCAGTGGGTATTCAAATATAAAACTATATATAGGCTTCTCATATTCCCTATTTTTACAGACTAGACATTTCTTAACTTGTTTGTGTCTCTGGGTAGTGCGGTTTGCTCACTGCTGTCAGCATTTGTCCCAGAAGTTAGCTGTTTGAGCATAAACAATATCTGCAAAGTTATGAAGCTGAAAGTTCAATGCAAACGGAGATATGGTCTTTTAAAATTCTGGCAGTTTAATGCCTACAAAAACGGCTGGTAGGGACTACAACGAGTTACTTCCCGGGTTCGTGACATCACAAACCCAGATAAATTAATTCATTCACTCATTCATTCATTCATTCATTCAAAACTAGAGTTGCACGTAAAAATCTATTCATATATGAATCGCGATTCTGTCTTCTAACGATTCTAATGGATTCACAAGTTTCAAAATCAATGTACTAAAGCAGCGGTTCTTAATACTGTTCCTCGCGTCCCCCTGCTCTGCACACGCTCTGCATCTCTCTCTCTCTCTCTCTCTCTCTCTCTCTTTCTCTTTCTCTCATTCAGCTCAGCTCCAACAATGAACTGTT
>NW_015549647.1:1382588-1384543 GCF_001515605.1 Sinocyclocheilus anshuiensis
TCTCTCTCTCTCTCTCTCTCTCTCTCTCATTCAGCTCCGCTCCAATAATGAACTGTTCCAATTATACACTTATTTTCACATTAGCTGTGAGAAGCGTTAAACATGGGCGTGCAATTGCTGTACTGTATTAAAGCTTTAATCAGGATAAAAACCATATATTAAAAACTAACATAAGCAGTAGCATTTACAAATAACAGCATATCTAAAAGTATGAGACAACAACAAACAAAAAACATAGGCCTACCATTAAAAGCCGTGCTTGCACAGGTTCTGCACGATCCTCTTCAATAATATCCTCTGTTTCTCAATCGGGCTCAAACTGATAAGCGATATTAGCGACGCGTTGTTTACAATACAACCAGAGCGCATGCCGCTGAGGAGAGGGGCGGGACGTTTAGACGCGCACTAGAGGAGGTTTAGCCAATCACAACACACTGGGCTAGCTAACCAATCAGAGCCCATCACCTATTTCTGAGGGCGGGGCTAGCTAACCAATCAGAGCCCATCGCCTATTTCTGAGGGAGGGGCTTCATAAAATAAGGAAATGATCAGGGTGTTTCTCAGAGAAGGGACAGAGCGGTGTGGAATAAAGGTAAATTATGTGATATTAGACTGCACCCCATAAACACAATCAAGCCTAGAAAAAAAACAGTCAACCACCCCTTTAAGGTTTAGTCTTTATAAAATATCATTATTTTTTATATAAAAACTGTAGATGTCTGCAGGTGGATTTGTATGTGTGTGTGTGTGTGTTTGTGTGTCTGTTTAGATATATTCTGTTTGATTTAGAGTTGACACTTCAGTTATAGTGAGTAATGTTTCTTGTTTTCAACAATATATGAAATTTATGACCCTGTGACTGTGTGTGTCTTCCATATGCTCTCTGTCTTTATCTCACAAGCACATGTGCACACACACACACACACACACACCTCATTCTTTCCTTGCCCAGTTTGGGGTGTTGCGTCTGTTCATTTCATTTTTCCTCCTCTCTCACTTTTCTTAGTTCTGTTGGAGTCTGTGCTTGTTTTCCTCCTCTTTCTCTCAGTCTCTCCCTCTCTGTCCCATATGAGCAGAACCCTCTCAACACTCCTCAGCTGTGAAGATCTATTTGACAGCGCAATAATTATTCTCCACACTCTCTAAAGAACATGATGAGCATGAGTTTAGTCACTAGCTCTGTATGAGACTCTGGGAGTGAGCACTTCGGTTAGACTGTTTTCTACCTGACTGTCAGCCAATCAGAAGGCGGATCTGGTTGGCAGACTGACTTCTGGTTGGTTGGATTGGTGGTACAGATAGAATCATGCCCAGGTGGAGGAGTTTCAGACTACCCAAGAGAACCAGACCTGTGAGTACAAATGCTTCTGATGGAGTTTTGGATATGATTGGATTGGCTTGTACTTTTTTGTAAATGAGTTATGTATTAGTGGTAGTTTTTAAGGGAGAGTGTGGCTGTGTTGTCTATTTCAATATTGTTTGGAATAAAGCATAATTGTATGGTTTATTTATGTTTAAGCAACGTGTTTGTACATTGCCTCTCATATGTGTGTTACCAGTACAGAGTGTTAGTACAACACCCATTTGAATTGCCTCTTTTGAAAATGTATATACAAATAGCTCATCAGTTACACTGCTATAATATTAAAAAGTGTTTTAATCATGTTTTTTAGACAGTAGTGGCTATTTAATCAGCCGAACCAGTACCATCACCCTCTGATTTAACAAGTACTCTGTGTTTTCCCCATAGTCATTCTCAAATGATTTCAAGTGTCTCTGCTAACATTTGCACTTTAAATGTAGGAGTCTACTTGTGTGTTTGTGTGTGTGAGTGTTTTCTGTCCCCATAAGCATGAGCTCACATTTGGACTGTGCTTTTGGGTTGCTCGGAAGGGAGTGGCTGTTCATATTCTACTCCATGTGTTTGTGTGTGTTTAGTTAGTCAGATTTATATA
>NW_015549647.1:1384632-1388280 GCF_001515605.1 Sinocyclocheilus anshuiensis
ATATATATATATATATATATATATATATATATATATATACTGTTTTCAAAGTCAAACAATATTAGGAAGAAAATATTTAAATTATTTAAATGTATTAATAATTTTAAATATATTTAAAGTATTTTAAAACATATTCAAATATATATATACTATAAAAATATAATATTATATAAATGATTAAAAATATAATATATTATATATACTGTATATAATAATAATAATATAAATAAATATATAAATTAACATTTCTAAATATTTGAATGGATATTAACTACTATTTACTACTATATTAACTACTGATTTACTAATTATATAATGTATTCATGATTGTAAATTATTTTTTGATAGTCAAGTTAAGATATTAAATTGTTACCTATTAGTATTATTATTATTAGGGACTGGTGCAAAATACAGCATATATGTATGTCTTCTACTACATGTTATTAATTTTACTTGAACTGCACATGTATATTTATAAGTTACCAGTACATCTTGACTCCAGTCTGCATGACGTCTGTTGTGAAGAAAGGAAAAGCGTCAGCTAAATGTTCTCATATGGCACATATGCAATCCTGTCTCATTCTCTGTTGGTGATCATGCTTTCCTCATGGCTGGGAGTTCTGTCAGTATGGAATAGTCTGTTTCATATGGCGGGAATTCCTGTCCAGCTGTAAAGAATCAGGGAGGGAAAACACCCCGCGTTCCCTCGAGGAGGGAGTATCACTCTCCTCCACCCAATCACACACTCCTCCTTCTCTGCCTTCGCTCTCCAGGGACTCTAGAGTTGTAAACCTAGAATTATAGCCTTTTGTATTTCCATTGTAGCTTTGAGAACAGAATTAATTACACACATAATTACAAACACATACACAAACTCTCACAAATGCTGCAAAGACAAATAACACAGAAAAGTGAAATCTTCCAAGAAACATTTGCGTACATACATAAACATACACACATGTAGACAGTAAAGGAAGCACATAGATATTTGTTTTTATATCATGATGGGCACCTCCCATATGATTCAATAGTTTTTAAATTAAGATGAGCTAACCCTAATCCAACTATTTGGGTGTTTTTGTATGTGCAGTAAATAGGTCTGTCAGTTTAGCATGGTAATTTATTTCAATATTTTTTACAAATTGTTCAAAATATTGGCTTCTAAAGTCACATTTTACGGCTATTAAATAATTTACTCATCTGCCATGTAATAAAATTTCTTAATTTTTTAGCAAAAAAATAGATTTCTTAGTTGCAATTAATTTAATTATTAAGCATCTCATGCAAGTTAATTCGTTTTTTTAAATCTTTTAAATAGCTTTCATCTCTAGATGATTATATAATTGTAATTTATTAAATATATTCTTTGTGGGGAGTAGACAATATAGTATTGTGGCAGGCTGCATTATTTGATGAAAAATACAGTAAAAAAAATAGTAATTTTAAAATATTACTACAGTTTACAATTTAATTACTATTTTAATATATTTTAAAATGTAATTTATTTCTGTGATGGCAAAACTACATTTTCAGCATTATAACTCCAGTCTTCAGCGCTACATGATCCTTCAGAAATCATTCTAATCTGCTGATTTGGGGCTGATATTCCACATTACTGAATGATTACAGTCTTTATATACTAAAGTATTAACATGGAACTCTGAGGATGTCTGGAGAGTACAGTGGTACTACTACAGTAAATGTCCAAAAGGCCATGGTGTTGTCATGGCATTATCTCCAAGAAGTGTTTTGGTACTTCTTAAAAATGTTACTGTGTTTATGAACGCAGCTTCAGTGTTTAATATGGGAAGAAGGCGAGTTTTGTTTTATTTTCCAGCTGAATGTGTGTTTTGACCCTCAGAACATGGGGAGTTCAGACATAACTACATTCAGGGAGCAGCGCTGTCTAGGGTGGGCCGCTGGGTCAGAACAGAACCGGTGCAGACACTCAACAGCAAAGTCTGAAGGTTTGATGTATTCAGGAAGGAGGTCAGAGATGGAGAGACCTCCATAGGAGAACATCTGTTCAGACCTGCCTTTTCCTCACTTGCTCATCCTGTTTCTTATAGTCTTTAGCTCAGTTTCTGTTTCAGTGGGTGTGTTTGATGAAGATTAGAACATGTTTCTGTGTGACTGTAAATGTGTGTGCGAGGTGTTGAATTGATTTTCTGTCACTGTAGGGTGAGTTTGTCTCTGGTGGTGATGTGTGTATTTGTTCGGCGAGCTAGTTTCTCTCTGCAGCCTGACCATGCTTTATTTCTCTCAGCCTGCCCTGTTTTTCCTTTCATTTGGGACAGTTTTGTACAGTTCTAGAAAAATTTGTCTGCATGAAATTTGTAGCACAAATGTGTTTTAATCTTCATCCAAATCATAAAACTTCAATTATGCATTCACAATGCACTGTGAGGTATTTCCGGGTTGAACAGAATATTTTGTGGGAAATAATATAGTGTGGTACTTTATATCCACCAGGATTTGACTGGATCATGAAAAAACTTTTAGGTTGTGAAGAATAGCATTTGAAATAGAAATCTTTTGTATGATTATACATGTCTTTACTGACACTTTTGATCAATTTATTGTGCCAATGCTGAATAAAAGACTATATATATTTTTCTAGCTCAAACTTTTGTTTGGTAGTGTATTGAAGTTTCTAAAAGAATATTAAGCATCAAAAACTGTTTTTAGCATTGATAGTAATCAGCATATAAGAAGGATCATGTGACACTGAAGACTGGAGTAATGATGCTGAAAATTCAGCTTTGCATCACAGGAAAAAATTACATTTTAAAGGGGTGGTTCATTGCGATTTCACTTTTTTAACGTTAGTTAGTGTGTAATGTTGCTGTCTGAGCATAAACAATATCTGCAAAGTTGCGAAGCTGAAAGTTCAATGCAAACGGAGATATCGTCTTTTAAAATTCTGGCAGTTTAATGCCTACAAAAATGGCTGGTAGGGACTACAACGAGTTACTTCCTGGGTTCGTGACATCACAAACCCAGATAAACCCCACCCTCGGGAAAAGGCAGCAAAGGGGGCGAGGCCATGCTGCGCTGCTTTAGAGAAGAGGAAGAGAAAACTAGAGGTGCACGTAAAAATCTATTCATATACGAAACGCGATTCTGTCTCAAAAAAAAACACTGAACCACCCCTTTAAAATATATTAAAATAGGAAACAGTCCTTTAAAATAGTAATAATATTTCACAATATTACTCTTTTTACTGTATGAATGCAGCCTTGGTCAGTATAAGAGACATCTTTCAACAACATAAAAAACTTAATTATTACAAACTTTTGGCCAGTAGTGTTTGTCCACATTAATAAAGATATATACATTACCATTCAAAAGTTTGGGTTCAATAAGATTTTTTTATGATGTTACTAATATTTTAGAAATGTTTTTTTTTTCTATTCTGAAAAAAAAACAAATTTCTATACTTTCATAAAACTGTTCTCAACACAGATACAAACACAAATCTAATGCATCCTTTCTTCCTAGATAACAGTAAAGGCTTCATTATTTAAACTTCTGCAAAGAAGTTATTATTATTAAGTTATACATTATTGAAGGCTTCATCAAGGATTGTAGGTGGGGGGAGTGAATGTACAGCGCTCTCTCCCACCTTCAATACCACGACTGAGGTGC
>NW_015549647.1:1388679-1391550 GCF_001515605.1 Sinocyclocheilus anshuiensis
CCGTAGCATAAATGGCTGCCCACTGCTCCGGGTGTGTGTTCACGGTGTGTGTGTGTTCACTGCTGTGTGTGGGCACTTTGGATGGGATAAATGCAGAGCACTAATTCCGAGTATGGGTCACCATACTTGGCCACATGTCACATTACTTTTTTTTAACTTTCATTATAAACCTTAAAATGAAAGCTAAAACCAGTTTCTCTTTCTCTCTGTAGCTGTCGGGTGGCTGTGAGCAGACTGTGGTTCTGCAAGACTTTGTTGCGGGGTCAGTGGGTGAGTTGAGCATTCAGTCGGGTCAGACCGTCGAGCTGTTGGAGAGGTCTGGAGAGCGGCCCGGCTGGTGTCTGGTGCGGATCACTGAACACTCGCCCCCTCAGGAGGGTCTGGTTCCCAGCAGTACCCTGTCCGTGTCTCACTCTCGCAGTAGTGTCGACATGGACTGCTTTTTCCCACCTGGGAAAGGTGAGTCACTCCCACACAAATGTTCACTGCCCACAGATCATGTCTCACTTTCATATTAATATTTTGATACATTCGTTGAGCAAGTCTTTGTCATTTGCATCAAGATATTTTTGATGTATTTGTGCTCATCTCTGTTTTGGCAGATGCATTTATCCAAAGCAACTTACATTGCATTCAAGGTGTACATTTCATCAGTTCATGCATTCCCTGGGATTTGAATCCATGGCTTTAGTGCTGTTAGCACCATGCTGTGCTGTTTGAGCTAATACTTTTATGAAATTTTACACTTTTAAGATCATCCTGAGCATTCAGTCAGTTGCAAAACAATTATCATAATATAAAATGAAATGTTTGTTGCTTGCAAAAATAATGATTTTGTCAGAAATACTAGGTCATCCAAAAAGAAAATGTCTGACATCTAAATTCTGATAATTACTATTATTGATAATTAATAATTAATTATAATTAACATGAATTAGATACATTATTATTAATTTATTAAAACAATCTATCATAATAAAAAAATACAAAGACTGAAATCAGATTTCTTTTTTCCTCAATAAGTAAAAAAAAAATTATTTGACACTCCCTAGGTAATAAATATAATTATATAATTCTGTTAATATTGTATCATATAGGGGGCCTTCTAAATATTTAGTCAAAAAGATTGAGAACCACTGATTTGTAGTATTTTCGACAGGCCCAGTTACTAACTACGTATATTGCATGCTAAAGAGCAGCTTTCACATTCTGTCCAATAGCTCCTTTTGGTTGAAAAGGCCATGCAGGTTTCAAATAAAGCATAATTAAGTATATAGAGACAAGAAATTTTCTTTTGAATGATTTATACCTTTAAGCTGTTTTACTGTACACGCGTCGACGGCTCTCTGAACAGCATGTGTTCTGGCTTCTCCCAGGGGAGCCAGTTCTGCTCCCGGTGGGTGAGGTACAAATAGGGTTTGATCATTAATTAGCAGGGTGCTAGTGATGCTCCGAAAAGCTTGCGTCCTGCTTTGATCCAGCTCGGGGGATTGGTGTATGTGTTTTGGTGGGGCTTCAATCCTGGGACTCTCACAGGCTCATGAGATGTTTCACACAGTATATCCACATCGAATGCATGAGGAAACATTTTAGTTTTCAATTCACCTTTCTATAAGAGGGTCTTTTATTGTGGTAGTGACTTTTAGAGGTCAAAGTGAGGACCATAAGGGTGTAGCTTTGCTTTTTTGGGTCAGGGTGGTGTCAGTGTGTGCATTTAAGGCCCCATACTGTCTGAAACGGAGCACTCTGCATTGTAGTCCCTTTACTTCCTGTTGTCTCCCTGCACTGCGCTTCCTGTATTTAGAAGAACACATTTCTAAACATTACCCCAACCTCATGACTGTTCAGGCCTGGATCTAAGAATAGACAGAGGAAAGGGGGAGCTGGCCTTTTCCAGGTAGGTTTCAAGAAAAATCAATAAATAGAAGATGACAGGTCAAGATGACTGCTGAACTAGCTATGACGAGCTGTACTGTCACATTCATAGAGCTTAAGTTGTATTTAACCTGGAATAGTTCTCCAATGATCTCACTTAAAGAGTCTACCATCTGTTCCCCCTTTTTTTCTGTATTTAGTTATCATGTGCATTTTTTATGCCTGTTCACACTTTTGCCTTTATATTTTGAGTAGGTGATAGTGGTGTGTGTGTGTATGTGTGTGTGCTGCTCTGTATCTGATGCAACAGAGTGATAATAAACAGAAAGTGATGCATAGTAACACGGAAAATCTTTAGTCAGGCATGACTGTTTCTGAGACATTCTGTCCAGTGAAACTGTTCTCTGCACGCTACGCTACACCTCATTCTGTTGACTGGGTTTTTTCAGTTCTGTTATTGGAACTTCAGTCCTCCTATTATTGGACAGTCATGTTGATGTTTTTGAAACTTTGATTTCAAAATGTTGTCACATAGTTAACCTGTACATTGTAGAAATAGAATTCCAAGTAGGGCCAGCCCAGAACCTGAAACAAAATGATGCACACTATGGGCTGTCCTCTTTGAAATATTAAAATCTGTGCAATATGCAACACATTTTCTCCTCACTTGAGCTGTAACTAAACATTAAAGCTGTCCCACAATGTTTCATATTTTCACACAGAGGTGACCCTAGCAAACTTCAAAGGGGCCCGCAGGATAACTTAATAAGCATTAAAGGTGCAGTAGGAGATCTTGGAAAATCCTAACTTTAGCCTGATAGCACTGAAAGCGAACGTCCCACCCTCCCTGCAATCGCCGTCCAAAGCCACGCCCCCTGAACGCATTTACGCTCACAGACCAGAATACCAGAGACAACATTACTACAATAGGCTACATCAACGGTTCCCAATTCCAGCCCATGTTCCGAAGTGAAGTAAACTTCAACGGATTTCCCC
>NW_015549647.1:1391699-1395553 GCF_001515605.1 Sinocyclocheilus anshuiensis
AAAAATATTTCTGAAGACAATCACCTATTGCACCTTTATACTACTAAAAATCAAGATTTTTCTTATTTTAATCCAGGTCCCCATTGTCTTGGAAATCCTGAAAATAGGTAGTCTCATTTTTAAAAATGTGATTTCTAGACCTAAATTAATAAAAATCTTAAAAATCCATTTGTATCTATTTTATAATTAATATACATTTTCTAGTTATGCCTATATCCAATGTACCAAAATATTTTATTAAATGTATTTTTAGAATATGTGAGGGAAAAAAAATTCTTAATCTTTATTTGGTAAATCATGAATGAATGTAAAAGTCATGTGAATTTGTTGGTTAAAGAGTGAGAGTTCATAAAACTTCTGGAATCCCTATAATAGTATCGGAACAATATGATAGGCCTTGGAGTCATAAAAAATTGAGAACCAATAATCTAGAAACATTAATTATGCATATGAATACGGCATGTTGCAACACTGATCTGCAACCATAAACAAATAAATAACAAGATTTTCTTTTCATCTTGTTTGGGACGTGTTCCGCCCTGTATTCTCACATTACTCCAGGTGTCATTGTTTCTCTCACATGTGAATAACCTAAAGCAGTCCTACCTATTGAATAGAGCCAGAATATATCTATTAAAGTATAAACATTTAACATTATTGTAGGAAATGTCAGGTTGACCCTTTGACCCTAACCTCAGGTTCTTATCGTGACTGTCTTTACTCACAAGAATGTGGTTTTTAGTGACGTGTGCATATCTTAGATGTGTGTGTGTGTGTGTATTCTTGAAACCACTGAAGTGGGGATGAAGATCTTGTGATATAGACACACCCTCTCAAAAATGGGCCACTGCAGCATGCAGACGCAGCTGATTTCAGGATTCACACATACACACACACACGCAAACACACACACATACACGCACACCCACATGAAATACACACACAATAGTACTTTGTCTTTCCCTGTAACAACTTCAAAACAGGGACTCCTGTTTCTCCAGTCTTGTGTGAAGAGAGATTTTTATTTTTGCATATTGGTTTTGCAGATCTCAGTGTGAATTCAGTGGAACCTTCCTGTATCCCTTTGAGTGTGTGTGTGTGTGTGTGTGTGTGTGTGTGTCTCTGTGGCCCCTGGCCCCACCCCCTGGTCCCTCCCCTTTATTGTGAAGAGTAGCACTGAACTTCCAGCTGAGCTTCAGTATTGAAGCAGACAGAGTCAAAGCGTCCTTCACCTCCCATTCCATCCTTCTCCCTTTCTCCTCCTCTGTCTCTCACCTGACGCACATATGAGACAGTGAGTGAGCAGCATGCGGAGCTGGAGGTCGTGTTGCTCTTGTGGAGTTTGTCTCAGTTGGATTTTGGGAAAGATTCGCTGTTGTGATGGCGCAGGTGCGTAACTCAACACGCTGGAATGTATGCAGATGCGTTCAGCTGAATTTTTCTTTTCGCAGTGTGTGGAAGCATGTGGATTTGTTCATGTTGCCCTGTGGGAGTTGGCTGATGTGTGTCTGGGTTAATGATTATGTTTGAGTTTTGTGTGGTGGTGGAATTGTATGTGCATCTTTTCATCTGAACTCTGGTATTTAATGTAACGGTTCACTGATCGGAATCCTGGAGATCTCAGATGAGCTCATGGGTGTTTTGTGTGACTGATGGTTGGCTGATAGGCTGATGGTTATTTACAGACAACAGGGTTTGGTGTTAAATGCAAGATCATTGATAATTTTAGCAGTGTTGTCACTTTAGTGAGTTCGTTTGGAGGTTGACAAGCATTTAAATTGTAAAAAGTGAAAATATGCAGTTGTTACTTTCATCCAAAGCAAATTACAGTGAATGTAGAGGATATATTTTATCAGTCCATGTGTTACCTAAGAATTGAACCCATGCCCTTGGTGTTGCTAGCGCCATGTTCCATGAGTCGCGCCACAGAAACACCTCAAGGAGCTTTTTTTTTTCTTTTTCTTTTTTACCCATCTGACCCTTAAAAATGACTTTCTCTGGTTCGACCTCATGCGGTCAGGTTACAGTTGTATTATAAAAAAAATGATATTTTTGACATTTGACCCTTTTTTACTTTATCTTTCATGTCTTCTGTTTTTTTTTTCTTTTGAAAGCATAATTAATTAAAAGTGTTAATGAAAAATATAAAATACTGTGTCTGTCTGTGAGTATGTATTGTGTCTGTGTGTGTGTGTGTGTGAGCAAGAGAGAGAGGGAGTGTGTGTGAGTGACTGTGTGTGTGTGTGTGTACTGGTTTATATATCCTGGTGGGGACTTAAACCTGACTACACACAGACTCATGGGGACTCGTGTCACGGTGGGGACCTAAATTGTGGTCCCCACGGGTACAAAAGCTTATAAATCATACAGAATGAAGTTTTTTGAAAATCTAAAAATGCAGAAAGTTTCCTGTGAGGGGTAGGTTTAGGGGTAGGGTTGGTGTAGGGCAATAAAATATACGGTCTGTACAGTAGAAAAACCATTACGCCTATGGAGAGTCCCCACAAGGATAGCTGACCAGACTGTGTGTGTGTGTGTGTGTGTGTGTGAGCAATATACTGCCCCCTCAAGCTTCTGTTTTCCTGTAACCTAATTTCTCCATCAACAAACCAATGTGTCTGCTGTTCCCTCTGCTTTGAACCTCAAATCAAGTTCCCTGCTCCGTTTGATCATTTCTTACCCTTTTTTTTTCTTGAAGAATAACATGCTCTTTGAAGATTTGGCACATTTTGGTGACTCGGTGTGTGAATTAGTATCAGGGGTCTTCAGTCTTTTTCAGGATAAGGACCTCTTGGTAGACAGATTGATGACACAGGGACCCCCTCTACTCTTATTGACTGACTTATCCATTTTCATTTTAATTTAAGTTAGTTTGTTTTGTCATTTTTAATAGTTTTTGTTTTATTTTTAATATGTCTATATAGTTTATATTAATATTATATTTCATTTTTAGTTATTTTGGTAGATCAAGTTAAACTAATGAAAATTAGAAATGTCACCTTGGCAACTAGCTGAAATAAACGTAAGTTTTTTTAAGGTTAATTTATTTCAAGTATTGTTTTTTAATGGTTTTAGTTTTAGTTAACTGCAATAACTCTGCAATGAACAGACTGATTACAAATGTAGCTAATGTATTTAATTGTAAAGTGTGACCGGTAACACTTTACAGTAAGGTTCCATTAATTAATGTTAGTTAATGTATTAACTAACATGAACGAACAATGAACAATACATTTATTACAGTTTTTATTCATCTTTGTTAATGTTAGTTAATGAAAATACATTCACAGCGCATTAACTGTTAACAAGCACACCTTTTGATTTTAATAATGCATTAGTAAATAACATGCTCTTTGAAGATTTGGCACATTTTGGTGACTCGGTGTGTGAATTAGTATCAGGGGTCTTCAGTCTTTTTCAGGATAAGGACCTCTTGGTAGACAGATTGATGACACAGGGACCCCCTCTACTCTTATTGACTGACTTATAAAATGTTATTACAGGGTTATAATGTTAATAGTACCAGTATTTACATATATTGCATAGATAGTAAGGTAACACTTTACAATAAGATTCCATTTGCTAAAATTAGTTAATAACATTAGTAAACATGAAGTGACAATGAAAAACATTTTAAAAGCATTTATTAATCATAGTTAATGCTAATTTACATTTACTAATACATTATTAAAAACAAAAGTTGTATCTGTTCATATTAGTTAATGGACCTGAGCGAAGATGAACTGAGATGCTATTATATTTTTCATTTAAAAAATTGAATTAGTTTATATATATATATATATATATATATATATATATATATATATATATATTCTCTCCATTTTTATTTTAAT
>NW_015549647.1:1395773-1404450 GCF_001515605.1 Sinocyclocheilus anshuiensis
TATATATTCTCTCCATTTTCATTTTAATTTAAGTTAGTTTGTTTTGTCATTTTTAATAGTTTTTGTTTTATTTTTAATATGTCTATATAGTTTATATTAATATTATATTTCATTTTTAGTTATTTTGGTAGATCAAGTTAAACTAATGAAAATTAGAAATGTCACCTTGGCAACTAGCTGAAATAAACGTAAGTTTTTTTAAGGTTAATTTATTTCAAGTATTGTTTTTTAATGGTTTTAGTTTTAGTTAACTGCAATAACTCTGCAATGAACAGACTGATTACAAATGTAGCTAATGTATTTAATTGTAAAGTGTGACCGGTAACACTTTACAGTAAGGTTCCATTAATTAATGTTAGTTAATGTATTAACTAACATGAACGAACAATGAACAATACATTTATTACAGTTTTTATTCATCTTTGTTAATGTTAGTTAATGAAAATACATTCACAGCGCATTAACTGTTAACAAGCACACCTTTTGATTTTAATAATGCATTAGTAAATGTTGAAATCAACATTAACTAAGATTAATAAATGCTGTAGAAGTATTGTTCATTCTTAGTTCATATTAACTAAAGTAGTTAACTAATGTTAACTAATGAACCTTATTGTAAAGTGTTACCGTGTGACCAAATAATCATTATTAATGTACGTACAGAGTCACATGAACAGTATGGTTTATTTTAATTTAGCATTCTTTAGCATTGCTCAAAGTTCATATTTTAATAGCTTAATGCTGTTAATCTAATGCATATTGTCATGCTTTTGACTGAAAAATTATTTGAGATCAATAGCAATAATTGACAGACCCCCTGCAGTACTGCTGCTGACCCTGAAGAGCATGAACACAATACATTTGTTCCTGTATTTTCTACAGGACTTCTAGTCCTGTCTTGTTTTTGTTCTGGATAGAATGTTACTTCAGTAAATTGTGTACATGAGACTGTTTATTTCAGGTGGGTGTCTCCTCTGATATTGAGAGAGAAATGTAAATAAAGTAGCAGTATAAAGATTCAGGTTGTCTGGAATGCTTGACTATGAGGCATCTGTTCTAATGACAGCAGTGGAACTTGAGGAAATGAAGCGGAACTTTAACAAAGGCGCTTTATCCCGGCACGTGGTCAGTGAGGATCCTCCCTGAGGCTGTCAGGACAAGCAGAGCGAGATCCAAATGGTGAATACCTGAGAGGGGGTGTTGGCGGGGCAGTTTCAGGGATGGATGGGGGTAAATGGCTCTTTGAAGAAACGCGTAACAAGGAAGTGACCTTTGTCCCATTTTCGCCCCATGGGAAGTTACTTACGCAATGTCTGCGGTAACTCAGTATTGCAGTGTCTGAACCAGCGTTGAGTTAATGATCTGCATTGAAGCCGACAGCAGTGAGCATGATTACACTTCAGCTTGTTTATCTGGGCTCATCCTCTAAGGATTAATCATATTCCTGGTTATTTGTTACTTGCAGCAATGTCTATGGACGATGTTAATTAGCGCACATTTTGACTCATCCCTTTGCTCTTAACAAATATAAAACACAGTTACAGTAATACGCTTACAGTACTAGCACCTTTTGGTACTGGTGGGTTTAAAAGCAGAAACATAAAGCTCATAATTTAGCTACTTTTTAGCACTTACACGAATTCCTTACAGAGAATTGTTTGGGCTGTAAAGTTGTCTCAGTTTGAGGAGGGAATAGATTTTTAAAAATGGTTTTTAAAAGTCTCTTATACTTACCAAACCTGCATTTATTTGATTAAAATAGGCTAGTATTAAAAACAGTAATATTGTGAAATATTAATACAATTTTTAAAAACTCTCTTCTATTTCAGTATGTTTGAAAATGTATTACTATAATGGCACAGCTAAATTTTCAGCCATCACTTTAGTCTTCAGTGTCACATGATCCTTCAGAAATGTTTTCAGTTGTTTTTTTTGTTTGTTTTTTTGAAAGAATGAATTAATGGATTGAAAGATGAATAAAAGTTTTAAAACAACAGCATTTACTTGAAATAGAAATCCTTTGTAATCTTTAGTGATAAAAATCTTTTCTGTCAATTTTGATCAATTTAATGCATCCTTGCTGAATCAGAAGTATTCATTTCTAATATTAAAAAAAATCTGAAAACCCAAAATTTTGTTTATTCCCTTTTTCACAAGCAACATATAGCCTATTCATTGTTTTTTTTTAATGAGCTTGTAAAAATCAGTTAAATTTGCATTATTTTTGTTGTTTAATTACCATGATTACTCTAGAAAAGGGATACATACTATTAATTTACACATTTAATGTTTATATTTACAGATCCTTAGATGAGATCCACATAACAAAATGCAGAACTGTAGGTCAACTGTACTTGTTTTTTTTCCCCCCTATAGTTATGTAACAGCCCTTCCATGTGCATTTGTGGCATCTTGGATACCAAGTGAAAGTATCTGGGTTTGCTCTTTTAGCTCGTCGTAACATAAGTTGAAAGATTGGAGAAATCTGTACACAGACAAGTCTGATAAGCAGCTCTATTACACCAGTCTCATGCTAACACATGTTATGTTGAAGTGTCTTCAGTACTTCAGTGTGATAGTTAAATAACTAGATATTTGATTTTACAATCTGAGGGACATTTCTGAGGGACATTCCACATGCTGTGAACTCCACAGTACCTTGCTTGTGTACATTCCCTTTGTTGTGATGTCCTGCTATGTGGAGTTTCAGAGTGCCTTTATGCTGAGATCAAGTCAAGCTGGTTTTTTCACTCTACAGTTGCATATAACCTATAGACCAGACAAATGCTTTTCCTTTCACCGCACCAGAGAGGTTGATGTCCAACACAGTCTGCTCAGGTTTCTTGGCTTTTTGCTGTTGGGTTTGGTTCTGTGGGTTTTGGTGTTTCAGCTGGAGTGAATTTTTCTTCAATGGTCTGAGCTGGTAAAAGGACAATTGAAAGTTCTGTGTTATATGGACATTTTCTGAGGTTATGTCATGTTATAAATGTTTTGACCAGTTTCTAAATTCTATATTATGTTGGAATTGAATTGTTTGCTTTAATTGGTTGGCTGTTGCTTCCAGTGTAGGATTTCTGTATAATTAATATCACTATTTACATTTTTTTTTTTTTTTTTTTGGTGGAAAACCATAATACATAATACAAGATTTGAAAAATAATTATTTCTAACAATGTAAAAATGTAAAACTAAAACCTTGAAAACATTTTTGTTACTTCATAAAATAAACTAAATATGCATTGTAATTTGAAAATGAAATATTAATGTATTTCAGCTAGTTGCCAACATTTCTATTTTTTTTAGTTTAATTGACTAAAATGAAAATAACTGAGACTAAATAAATAAAAATGAATGACTGTTACTTCCATTGTAAGATTTCTGTATTGTGAATATCTTTTATGTAATTTCTCTGTCATTTTTGTTCAACAGAAAACTGTCCTGTGGGAAGTTCAGAGGTCAAATCTGAGTCCGCCACATCGCTGCAGCCGCAGACATCGGTGACATCATTGCCGACCGGTTCTCCGGGACCTAAACGCTCTGGAACTACTGGAAACACATTAAAAAAATGGCTCACCAGCCCCGTACGACGTCTCAGCCACGGCAAGGGCGACAACACTAATGCCAAGAAACCCAACAACAAACAACGTAAACGAGATGGCCGCAAGAGTGTCGAATTGGGACCGTCGCACCAAGACAGCACCGAAGAGGTACAACAATTAACCATTAACTATTTAGGAAACATGCTTGCATAAGATGGCAACGTTTCAACATTCCAGCATTGTGATAATACCTCATACCAAACAACGCGTAAAAATGCACTTTCCTTTTAATCTGGAACCACACCTAACATCACATATTTTAGTCTGCTCAAGCATTTGAATGTAAAAGAGCTTCCTCTACAGATGCATGTTTAATGAGAAGTGTGCTTACTGTTGGAGGTTATGAATGATAGATTCCTTCCGGCACTTCAGTGGCGGTTTTAATGAATCCATTGAAATGGGTGTGACGTTTTCTCTGTTTCTCCAAAGAGAGGAAGACGAGGAGTGAACAGCGGAGGAGAGGAGGAGGCTGAAGACGAACCCCACACACCCCTTCCTCCCCCCATGGAGATCATCAAGGACCCCTCCGCTCAGGAGGAGAAGGTGAAACACAGACTTTCTTAAATTTTTTATTGTTGTTTTGCCCTTTTCCTTTTTTGACTCTGCATGCCTCGTCCTGTTTGTTAAAGGAACAGTTCACTCGACATGTGCCGGTATTCGGTAATGCAATATATATCACAGTAATGAGTATGCACGATATTGTTATCGTGGGCACTTCTAAATACCGTGAATAATTATATATTACAAATTATTCAGAATTTTGAATGCATTTTAAGAATACTTTTCCCATCAACTGGTCAAAATGCACAACACACCGTATACCGTGATAAAAGCATTAGCAATTAATCGCAACATGAAAATTTGATACCGGCATATCCCTACAGTTCACTAAAAAGAATGAATGGAAATTTTGTCATCATTTACTCACCTTCATATTGTTCTAAACCAGGCATTCGCTGACTGTTTTGTCAGTCGAACCCGTTTGACCTCAATTATTTAGTACCTCCTGAAATTTTAAGTTAATATTTCAATAATTCAACAGTAAATTTGCATGTTCACAGTTCTCTGATATTCGTAAATGGCAACATGAGATGAAGGTAAACTAATAAAATATGTCATCTTTTTAGTAAGTGTTTTATTTTGATTGTGTTCAGTTTTAAAAAAGTACTTATTTTAATGTTACATTTTTATTATTTTATTATTAGCTTTTCATCAACTCACACTTCCTTAACGTTCTTCAGTCAACCAATGACTTTTTCTCAGATCTTTTAAATGAATCATTTGATTCAGTTCACCAAAGTTTTGTTCAGTAAGACAAACAGGTTTGAAATGACATGAGGATGAGTAAATGATGACATTTTTATCTATTCCTTTAACACCTTTTACCTATTGTTTGTGTATCTTATCATCCTATCTCGCTTTCTTTTCACTTTCTCTTTCAGACTCCAGAGCCTGGCTCTTTCCCAGTGTTGGGTAGCGTCACACCATCTGATCAGATGCCCAGAGACCCAGAAACAGAGCAGAAGAACAAGGCCATGAGAGGGCGAATGTAAGCACCCATCTGAGTGTATGACAAGAAGAGAAACTGCTAAATGAATTCAACAACAAATAAAGATTGAAATCTTAGTGTGCTAGTTGGAAGATGTGGATGTTCTAGTGTATTCTGATATCTCTCGTATCTCCCCTGTCCACAGGTTTGTGTTAAATGAAATGGTGCAGACAGAGAGGGACTATGTGAAGGATCTGGGTGTCATAGTGGAGGTATGTTATAGGTATATGTTTTCTGTATCACGTTACAGATTTATAAAAGTTACTGGACAGAAATTAAACAGTGATCTGAAGAACGTAGTGTATAATGTGACATCAAGAAACTTTTTTCTAAACTCCAGAGAATCATATACAGTGCAAAATGGTTCATGATAAGATTTTCCTAACCTCAAGTGCCACAAAGAACCATTAACGAACCTTTATTATGAAGTAGAGTTTCCAAATGTCTGTTTTCCTCTTTTTTCCTAGGGCTTTATGAGAAGGATTGGGGAAAAAGGTGTTCCGGAGGACATGACAGGGAAGGATAAGATCGTATTCGGGAACATTCATCAAATCTACGACTGGCATAAAGAGTAAACCACACCTCTTTTTCATGCTGTCAGAAACTGATACCATCAAAATAATCAGCATGCAAAACGTGCTCGTAAAATTTCCTGGTTCACATTAGCAATAACACACTACAGAAGGAAATGGACTGAATTTCAGATTGGAATCTAATTTGGTTCGAATGAGGGTAGTTTATACACCTGACAAAATGTTTTCTGTTCTTAATTTTAAAGGTTCTTCCTCTGTGAACTAGAGAAATGTCTGCAGGACCACGACAGACTGGCTGAGCTGTTTATCAAGCATGTGAGTTCAACAAAATGAACTCTGTGTGTGTGTGTGTGTGTGTGTTGTAGTAAACTTAATTCCGTTGTTTTCTCTGTTTATCAAGGAGAGAAGGTTACACATGTATGTCATCTACTGTCAGAACAAGCCCCGCTCAGAGTTTGTCGTGGCTGAATATGACGCATTCTTCGAGGTGAGTGTTATTTGAGCAGCTCAGTTATGTCTTCTCTGAAGTAAAGTGCTCTGTCTGATGATGTTGTTGGTGTTTCTGTCAGGAGGTGCAGCAGGAGGTAAACTCCAGGCTGTCCATCAGCGATTACCTGATCAAACCCATCCAGAGGATCACCAAATACCAGCTCCTGCTCAAGGTATTAGCTACTGAATTACACAATGATTATACCCTTACAATGCTTACCATGGTAAACATAGTTCCCACTAAGCTATCATAGACTTGCATGGAATCTGAGCCATGCACCACTGTTCAAATGTTTGGGGTCAGTATGTTTTTTTTAAAGAAGTCTCTTATGCTTGTCAAGGCTGCATTTATTTGATACAAATACAATAAAACTGTAATATTGTGAAATATTAGTACAATTTAAATTAATTTCTATTTAATATATTTTAAAATGGTAATTTATTTCTGTGATGCAAAGCTGAATTTTCAGCATCATTACTCCAGTCTTCAGTGTCACATGATCCTTCAGAAATACTTCTAGTATGCTAATTTGTTCAAGAAACATTTCTAATTATTATCAGTGTCAAAAACAGTTATATTTAATATTTTTGTGGAGACTGTGATGCATTTTTTCTTTGATGCACAAAGACAGCATTTATTTGGAATATACATTTTTGTAACAATGTTAAAGTCTTTACTCAGTCCTTGCTGAATAAAAGCATTAAAGGGATAGTTCACCCAAAAATGAAAATTATCCCATGATTTACTCACCCTCAACCCATCCTAGGTGTATATGACTTTCTTCTTTCAGACGAATCCAATCGCTCTTCCAAGCTTTATAATGGCAGTGAGTGGGTGTTTTTTTTCAATAGTCCAAAAGAAGTCCAATAAAGCGTATCCATCCATCATAAAAAGTGTCCCACATGGCTCTGGGTGGTGAATAAAGGCCTCCTTACTCTACACCTACATCCAATGTCATCTGCCGGAATGAACGTGTGTACAACAGTTAGCGGAAGCTAGAGATTACTGCTTATAAAATTTTAAATATGGATTTTTTTCTTACAAAAAAAGCGCATTGATTCGCTACAGGAGGCCTTTATTCACCCCCCGGAGCCATGTGGGACACTTTTTATGATGGATGGATGCGCTTTATTGGACTTCTTTTGGACTATTGAAAAAAAAACACCCATTCAATGCCATTATAAAGCTTGGAAGAGCCAGGATATTTTTTAATAACTCCGATTTGATTCGTCTGAAAGACACTAGCAATGCACAAAAAACACCCAGAAAACATTATGTCAGCATCACACTTTATGATTTTCAAGGCTCATTTAAATAGTCGCTGGAGAATCTGGGAGTCTGTACCGGCGTACACATCTCTCAGTATGTGGGTGTTAGCAGATTACCGAGGGATCTTCTGTGGTTTTTCTCCACTTAAGTAACTAATAAAATAAGAGTCAGAACAGTGTGTGTTTATTGAATTGTAAACCCTTTTCTCACTAAAGCTGTGCATAAACATATGCTCTGCACAGCAAGCCTTGACGGAACAAATATGCATTCATAAATCACAGAGAACGTTGTCCTCATTCAGTCTATTACAGTTTGCATGGTTGCATGGTGGCCCTGTTTTTATTATATATATATATATATATATATACACATACATTTATTTATTTATTTAACAATAACAATGCTATATGGACAGATTATTATCCTATTTTAAGTTTATTTGTTTTATTTGTTATTTGAAGGACTTTTTGAAATACAGCACTAAAGCAGGTCTGGACTGTAAAGAGACAGAGGTAGGTCACTAAAGCAATTCTATATTAATATATATAAATTCTATAGACCACATACACTTCTATCTTTAGTGTCCTGTCATGTTTTGACATTGCTGGTCTTTAATTTCTGTCCTGCAGAAAGCAGTTGAGCTGATGTCCCTGGTGCCCAAACAATGTAACGACATGATGAATCTTGGACGATTGCAGGGCTACGAGGTAAAATCACCTCTTTTGAGGTACATTAAATTGTTATTTAATGTAACTATAACTATTACAATTACAAATGTAGTCACAAAGGTGAGTTACATTTGGTTGACTGCCAGAAGCAGTGAGTGCCAATGTAAAATTACACTGACAGATCATTTCTCAAAGCAACATGATACATCTATTAGTGTAATAATAGAGTTCTATCATTATGCTAACACATTAGGTTTATACTGAAACTTCAGTTCCCTTTCATGGGAACTTCGAACTGCGTCCTCTAGGGGTCGCTATGGGGGAACGCATCGTCGTGACCCGTGTCTGAAGCATACATTGAAAAAACACCAACTCATTGGCCGGCGACAGCCATGACGTCACTACTGGTGCGTCTATAGTATAAATAGGCGCCGGGAGCACACATCATTCTTTTCTTCGTCTTCATTGACTGTTTTGTTTGAAGCGTGCATTTCTGTGGTAAGAGCGATCTCTATTTATCTCATTATGGCGAGCACTAGCAAAGCATTTAAGGATGTGTGCATCCGTGT
>NW_015549647.1:1404552-1404726 GCF_001515605.1 Sinocyclocheilus anshuiensis
CTGATTCCAAGCCTTGAGCTCTACCCCGGGCCCAGGAGTCTGGCCCTAACAGGTAAGTATTTTGGGGTATGTAGCCTAGGCCTTTGGCTGTAGGGAATAACGTCACTGACAGCCGTCTAACGCCCAGGGGCGACTCCCATAGCAATATGGTAGAGTTGGTACTTAGTGCTCGCC
>NW_015549647.1:1404893-1407068 GCF_001515605.1 Sinocyclocheilus anshuiensis
GCGTCCTCTAGGTTTCTTGCCATGCTGCGGACGCAAGCTTCAGACGAAGAAGTGAATGATGTGTGCTCCCGGCGCCTATTTATACTATAGTCACACCGGTAGTGACGTCATGGCTGTCGCCGGCCAACGAGTTGGTGTTTTTTCAATGTATGCTTCAGACATGGGTCACGACGAGGCATTCCCCCATAGCGACCCCTAGAGGACGCAGTGTCTCGTTCCCTACTCGGGGAACCATGGTTACATAAGTAACCCGAGACGTTTGTCTTAACTGGAATGTTCACTTACAACGGACCAATCAGCTGTAAGTTTGACGTAATGGACTAACAAACTAATGAAGTTCCAAATAATAATGCAGAAAAATGCAGTTATTTTATGTGTTAAGAGAGAAAGTCCTGAAAAATTGCACAAGCTGCATCCAAGAAGTGTAAACTGCTACCTAAAGATGGCATAAAAGTCACAAAGTATTTAAGCTTGTTTCTGCTACAGCATAAAAAAAAATAAAAAGGTAATTGCAAAAATTCTTGCAATTGAGTTTATATCTCACAATTCTGAGGGGAAAAAAAAGAAAAAATTAATAAACTCAATATATCACAATTGCTTTTTTTAGATTTTACTCTGTGGCAGAAACAAACAAACAAAAAAACACTTGTAAGATGTAAACTCAGAATTCTGAGGAAAAAAAGTCAGTTGCGAGATGTCGACTCGCCATTGCAAGTTTATAACAATTCTGAGGGGAAAAAAAATCTAAATTAGGAGGTGTACTTACGAGTTTATAATTGCAAGAAATAAACTCGCAATTATGAGAAAAAGTTGCAATTATCTTTTTTATCTTTTATTCTGTGGCAGAAACAAGCTTCAGTAACACAGATGCACAGGCCACATATACACACACACACACCATTCTACAACCAAATCTGCTTTCAAAAATTCAGACAGTTTGTCTGAGGTGCAGTGCTGGAAAATCACAGAAACAAAAGTACATAACCTTGACTTTCTTGAAATATCAGGTGATGAAAAGGTGCAGATATACTGTATCTATCAGTGCTTTGATGATTGCTTAGGATTGCTTATGTTTGTTTGCACAGGGGAAGTTGACAGCTCAGGGGAAGTTATTGCAGCAGGACACGTTCTTTGTGACAGAGCAGGACTCTGGCGTTCTGTCCCGCAGTAAAGAGCGCAGAGTGTTCCTCTTCGAACAGATCATCATCTTCAGTGAGCTGCTTCGGAAGGGCTCGTCAACACCAGGGTACCAGTTTAAAAAGAGCATCAAGGTACATTCAGCACAAGTTGATACAAGTTCGGTAAGAAACAAAATACCCAACTTGAAATAAAGTCTTAAAAGTTTTATTTGTGTGTTGACCTGTGCAGGTGAGCTACCTGAGCATGGAGGAACATGTGGACAGCGACCTCTGTAAGTTTGTGCTGTCATGTCGTGGCTCATCTGAACGACTGACGCTACAGGCCGCTAACATCGACATCAAGAAAGAGTGGGTTCAAAGCATCCGAGAACTGCTGGACATGCAGATCAACTTCCTCACGGGTGAGCGCATTATGAGGTGGCAGTTGGTATCTTCAGTTGCTGGTTCATTCATAACCTGCTCCTCGACTGTTTTTCATCAGCTCTCCAGAACCCTCAGGAGTACCAGAAAAAAGAGAGTGGAGGTTCTTTGAGCAGGCAGCTGTCCAATAGCAGCCGTTCCTCATCCTCTCACCCCTCCACCCCCCTCAAACCCAACACCGCCCCCAACGGAAGCCCCACCCACAAGCCCAATAAGCATGTAGAGGAGGTGAGCATGATTCAGAATATTACATAAATCTCACATCAATTAATAACTATGACTGTCAATCAGTTAGCAATATTTGATACATTTTCTAGAAAAAAAAAACTTAATATACAACAATGAATTAATCAAATTGCTCACATATCAATAATTGCTGAGGTAAGTGGTAGTAAGAAGGAGTAAGAAGGAAGTGCTCTGATTGTAGGTAAATTCCATCATGATGGTAGGAAACAATGAAAAAAATTTTATGCCCACTAGGACAGCATTTATTTGATCAACAGTAAAAACAGTAATGTTGTGAAATGTTATTACAATTTAAAATAACTGTTTTACATTTTAATACATCTTTTGTGGAAAATATATATTTTTTTTTTCAGGATTATTTGATGAATAG
>NW_015549647.1:1407538-1407636 GCF_001515605.1 Sinocyclocheilus anshuiensis
CTCTTTTAATGCAGTGCGCTGTCAACCTTTCTACGTAAAAATCAGTCAAATCATGTAATGTTAATGTCGTACAGTCTTGCTCGAGACTAAAAAAAACG
>NW_015549647.1:1409574-1409913 GCF_001515605.1 Sinocyclocheilus anshuiensis
ATATTATATATATATATATATTTTTTTTTCGGATCTCAAACTTTTGAATGGTAGTGTAGCTGCCTTCATATATTTTAGGGGGGCTCATCATATTTTGGGGTCTTTAGCATCAAAAAGTTTAAAAGCCTTGCACCTAACCATCTTTCTCACCACTTTCACACCTACTAAATGATCTGAACTCTGATGTCTAACTGTTGTCCACAGCAAATGCTCTAGAGTGAAAGCCTGTGTGACAGGAGACCAATTATCGCAATAGCATTCTGTGCTTAACCCTCTGGGGTCCGAGGGTGTTTTGGGGCCCTGGAGAAGTTTTGACATGCCCTGACATTTGTGCTTTTT
>NW_015549647.1:1410493-1413698 GCF_001515605.1 Sinocyclocheilus anshuiensis
CTTAGTTTAAAAGTAGACATGTCAAGCTTTCTATAGATATATCTCTCATGTCTCTTTGTTGAGTATTTGCTGAGTTACAGTTCATTTTAATGACGCGTTTCTAAATAAAGATCACGCAGACCAAGGCGGCAGACAGCGCACCCTGTTTGTTTTCTTTATTTTATAAATGCACAAAGTTTTGTTGTTATTATGTGTGTATACAAATAAAAGTAGACCATTTACAGATTCGATTTATGTATTGCTCTTATCTGTAAGATCAAAACTGAAAGTGTAATTTAAGTTCTTTTCGGTGTTATCAGGAGAAGATGCCACAAAACGCGTATCCGCGTTAGTCGACCCCAAAGGGTTTTAAACAGCATTGTGTAATCTAACTAAATCAATTAGTTACCCAGACCATTTTAATTAGCGTCTCATCCAGGCCAGATAGATGTAATTAAACATAATTGGTTCACACTACACTAGTCGCTGCAGTCTGTGCATGCATCTCCTTGCTGAACTGGTTGTGCCCGTGCTGCAGTGCTGTGAAGTTCCACTCTAATTGTCTTTGAGGGGAGGAGAGATGCCTGCTAGTTATTCTTAGTGGGGGGAATGGCCTAGATTTCCAGCTCTGCCCGTGTTCCGTACCTGTTTCTCCTCTCTGCAGGGTCTCTTTCTTCTGTTCTCGCTTTCTGTCTTTCTTGTTCTGTCTTCTCGCCGCAGTCTCTCTCTCTCTCTGGTGAGCTTGTATCTTGGCCTTGGCACACCCTGCTTTTTTTCACCGGGTCACGTGCTCTCTTCGACTCAGTAAAGCCACGCCCCCTCAACGCCTCGGAATAAACCACTACTCACATTTACCATTCAGTTTCACCAGCCTACTCTGGGAAAGCATGCCACTCAACCTCCTGCTAAGCTACTGTTGGTCAGTCAGAACAGGAAGTACCGCCCCTTTCCCCTGCCACCGTACAGTTGAGGACTAAAGATGCACGCTGCAAAAAATGGTACGATATCACCTCCCATAGTCAATATGGGCAAAAAAAAAAAAACATTTAAAAAAGGAAGCTCAAGAAAATATATTATATTGCTAATAATGAAAAAAAAAAAGATTGTATTGTATAGAGGAAACTAAGGTGAATTTGTCAGTGAATTACGTATGGATGTGTATGGATGTTAACGTCATCCTTTCTCATCAACATGCTCCATTACGCGCAACAGACTGTTTTTAAATGGGGCTCTCCCTTTTTCCCTGTTTGTCTATGCCAAGTCATTTGCACACTGTGTATATTTTCTTTTACTGAGATTTTATTTTTGGAAAGTTTTTTTTTTCCCCCCAAGTGTCTTATTTTTACCGCTATTAGGTGTGGCACATTTATTATTTCTTTTCAGTTCTGTCAACCAGTTCAGTGTTCTGTACAAAGTATTCTGCACTTTTCCAACAAATAGTTGTGCAATATTGCAATCGTCACAATGCTCATAACTGTACTTGTAACTAAAGATTTAAATGTATTATTCTGTATCATTTTAAATATGTACATAATATTTTTGACATTGCCATAATAGATACACAGCACAGCAAAATGGTCCCTCTATCCCTGTCAGGCTCAAGAAAAAAACACACCTAAACTAAACCCTGGTAGTCTGCACTGCCTCCAAAACCCAGCCCTCTGATTTTTACATTCGACATCATCAGATTTAGTATGTAATAAGTTATCATCTGAATCATATCAGAACAGATGTTTACTCAAATCAGTCGATTAAAAATGGATGTTGCTGATTTCTGAAGAGTAGTCTCTGCTGTCAGCGTTCAGATCTCAGATATACGTGTAAATATGCGTAAAAATAAAATAAAATAAAATAATTCTAGCAGGTATTTCACTTGTTAAACTCTGGAATGTTGTTCATAATAAAGGTGACAATTTTTCATCTTGGAAATTATGCGTTCTGTATCATTTGAACATCTGTGCATCTATCATTAGCTGCGACAGAGCTATTGTGCTTAAAATGTGAATATAAAATTTCAGTCTATATTAGTATTAATAAGAGTGCTTTAAATGCAGTCAACTTCAAGAATATACAAATTGTCTCAGTATCACAGTAGTTATTGCATGGGCATGTTACAGTGAAAATACAGTAAGCACTCCTAAAGAAACAATAAATAAATTGTTAATGCAGCTGCCTGTATATTTACATGCAATACGAGTACACATGAAAAGCGCACAAACATTGCTGTCATCTACATCCTGCTCTCTGTCCCAGTGATAACCATGGTCAGGCAAAGGGAGCCCTTTTCCCTTATTAAAACAATAAGGGGGAAAATGGATTAAAGTTTAGGATTTAGGATTCATGGATTTAGTTGTTTGAAATAATGTACTATGACATGATCTGAAGATTGACATAATGCCGAGTTCACACTGCACGATTTTCAAACTCGTCGGATCGCCGTTGTTTTCACACTGCATGACTATCTGGGGTAGCATTCAGTTGCTGCTGTGTTCACATTGCACGATGGGTCGGCGACAGGGGGTCTCACATTGCATGACTTCACAATAGGAAGAATCGCCGACAGCTCTGTCTGGTCCGCAAACTACGTTTCACAACAAAACACACGCGAGAAGTGATAAGGAAATAACACGAACGGCGACGTGTCGGCGATTCCCTCAGATCGCGTCTTTGATAATTCACACTGCGCGATTGTCACTCGGGTGAACGAGCACCGATTTGCCTCCGATTTCGGGCATTTGTCGGCGATTTCGCAAAACCTGTCGGCGAGTGAAAAATCGGGCTAAAATCGTGCAGTGTGAACTCGGCATAAGTTAACGCAATAAAAGCTATTTTATTTCACATTTATTTCATGATACTACTCTCATTATCTCACTAACCCTGCTGTTATTGGAAACTTTCGCTGAGGTATAAAGTTAATAATGGGTAAGAACAAAGCATTCATGTCTACTATGGTATTAGTATCTGAAAACCTTTGCTTTATGCCGAGTTCACACAGCACGATTTTAAGGCGGGCGTACACGGTGCGATTTTTGCTGTCGTACGAGCTCGCAGGCGAATTTTTTCTCTCGGGTTCGTGTGGTGTGTGACTGCCTCCTTACGATTTTCGGATAAACTCAATCGTGACGTGCCAGAGCTTACGACGTTCCGACCTTCAGAATCGCACCATGTACGCCCGCCTTTAGCCCGATTTTTCACTCGCCGACAGGTTTTGCGAAATGTCCGACAA
>NW_015549647.1:1414096-1427146 GCF_001515605.1 Sinocyclocheilus anshuiensis
GGTTGTTTTTTATGTCAGCAGGTTGAAGCGACCCCAATAATGTGATATTTAGGCCCTGGAATATTAATTGTACCAGGAGAACCCCGCCAAAAAAATGTATTTTGTATTTGTATTGCTCGAAAGCAATTGGGCTATTTTCAGGCTAGTTTTGAGTAGTAATTGGGCGGGTTTTGTAGCGAAAACCTGGCAACACTGCACCAGCCAGAGCTGTCGGCGATTCTTCCTATTGTGAAGTCATGCAGTGTGTAACCTCCTGTCGTCGTTCCATCATGCAGTGTGAACACAGCAACAACTGAATGCTACCCCAGATAGTCGTTCAGTGTGAAACCAACAGCGATGCGACGTCTTTGAAAATCGTGCAGTGTGAACTCGGCATTAGTGTGATGCTGCATCCAAACCACTAGGTGTCAGTTTGAGTCCGAGATGACTTCCATATTGACCAGTGCTACTAATGTAATGGTAGATCCAAACCAGGTAAGATTGTTATACGGCTTGAACCACAATAATAGCCTACAATTCAGGCCTTCAAATATAAATTTATGTAACTCTCAAATGCATAACTAAAAAAAATAAAAAAGATTTCTTTTTGCTTTGCGAGTTAATAATTCATGCATTTGAGGGTTAAATACAAGACGAAAATTGACCGTTACCTCAAAGGAAAACAAAGGGATGCGATTGAGGTATTGTGGTTACTTTATTTTATTCTATCCTTTGTAGAGGACGCCAGGCCTACGTTATTAAAAAATAGACATAAAAAGGCTTGTATAGGCAAAAACAATTATTATTATTATTTTTTTTTTCATTCACCAATCAGTTTTTAGGTTTCAGACTTTTTTAACCAAACTTTGTAGAAAGATGATTCTCAACTGTTATGAAATATATAACAGAACGATTTGATATTCTATTTTACTTAATGCAATATGCATGTAAAATGTCCATGAATTGGTATTCCCATTCTATACAATGTATCCATACATTGCATCTAATAGTGTGGTTACAACAGCATTCTTGTATTTTTTCAAAACGAGACATTTTTAGCAGATGAATCTGGAAAAACAACACAAGTTTTAGACAAAAAAAAAAATTTCAAAATCACAAGGGGACAGGATTTCTCAGTTTGCAGCAACTGAAAACTACAGAATGTAAATAACACCAGAGACGGTTTTATTATTGGTTTTGATCATATTTAGAGTCAGACATTTTTAACGGAAGCCATTTATTTCAGCTCAAAGCACCACACACAGTGTATGGAATGACAGAAAAAAAGCTTTTTAAAAATTAGTAATTTAAAAATGCTCTCATTATGCATAATTTGCTGTTATTTGCTATATTTGTGTGAGTATACTGGATAAAATGTTATGCACATTAATAATAAACAGTGTTTCCGCAGTCCTTAAAAGTCTTAAATTTAGTTGTATCAAATTTAAGGCCATAAAAAGTCTTACATTTAACAAGAAAGTCATAAATATGATTTCAAGAGGTCTTAAATTTGGGGAGGGAAAGACAAGAATGGCGATATGGCTTAGTGTGACGATTAAACTTCATTAAATAAACATGAGCGCTGCTTTGTTCTGCCGTTACCAGGGAAACCGCTGTATTTCTTCTGTTACAAAAGCGCCTCCTGCTGGCAGAGAATGAATCAGCATTTTCAATCAGCCATCTGCTGTTTTTGTGAAGACCAATGCGAAAATCGACCCATATTTTTACACTGCAAACACGCAGAGTTGTAAATGTGACCTGGTGGATCGACAAGAAAATAATGCATTATAAAAATCTAAACAATTAAGGCAGTAAAATATTTAATGTTTAATTATTTAATGCTATTTAACATAATTGCTTGTCAATAATTGTTTAAATTCATATAATAATTGATACTTTTGACTCATCCTGTTTCTTAAAAATGGTTTAAAGGCTGAAATGTGACGTTTATCATTTTATAAAACTTTTTGTTTTTGTGAAAATTTGTATCTGACTTGTAAATCATGCTTTTTACAGTTATTTTACAGTTTAATATGTTACCATAGACATTTCCCTACCCCGCTATTCATTTTGTTTGTGCAGGTCTTACAAAGTCTTAAATTTGAGCCTAAAAATCCTGCATATACCCTGATAAAATATCAAGCTTTTTAAAAAAGATGGTTAAAAAATACCTCCAACAGCTTTATATAAACTAACTCTTCAATCCTTAACTGAGCAGTGGTTTCAGGTTTTTTTCCCCTCTTGTTCATTCTGTCACTGTGTAAATAATAAAGTTATAATTACCAAAGTACCTTAACTTAAATGGTCAGAGCAAAATCTCGTATACTTCAATAGAAATATTTCCTTTAGCACAAGTTTTCACATATAAAATAGAAAGTACTACAGGTACTACGTGACAGGAATCACCCATCTGATTCCGTTGCTCAAGAGTTTTGCCGCTCATCCAAGTCGCTTCAGAAGCTGACATACCTGACAACTCTTGAGCAACAGAGAATCGCACGCACTTAACTATTATAGCTGTAGTACATGTCCTTGTTCTAATATTATTGCACTGCAACTGAAACACTGAAATTGATCTTTATTGATACAAGAACAGCTACAGTGTTACAGTATCTGGATACAATTATAGTTCTTATTTTAAATTAGTTTTAATTTGTATATTTTCTGTTTTCATTTAAATTTTAGTTAATGTGTTAGTAATTAAGTGTTTTTGTCATTATTATTTAATGTGTATAGTTTTTATTAATTTTTATTTCAATTTTTGTTATTTCAGTACATCAAGGTAAACAAAAATAAAATGAGAAATGCTTCCTTTGCAACTAGCAGAAATGCAATAAGATTTTCACAGATGCAAGTCACCGTGTTGGTCAATTGGCAACAGGTTTTTTTTTTTTTTTTTTACATAAACTACCATTTCTAGTTCATTTTGTTTCTATTTAAAGCTGCAGTCCGTAACTTTATTTGGTTAAAAATGATCCGAAATCAAATTTTGAGCAAGTACATAACCAGCCAGTGTTATATATATATAAACATCAGAAAACATTTTTAAAGAACATTCTTTCTGCTTGATCAGACACTTGATGGCCATAGCAAATAGCATATTTTGTAGGCTGTCCGCATGATCTCTGCAGAGTCACTGCCACCAGCACATGAACAGAAGGTTTTCTTCTGTCTGTCCCTTTCTGCTTTCCCTTCAGACTGTTAAAGAGCAATAGTGATTTTGCAAGAGACTTCTTTAATAATGCAACCCAGGCGATTTGAACACCTCAGCTGTAAATCCCTCTAATAATATTGAAGCTCAGTTGTATTTTATTTTAAAAGCTGGCCCACTTTTACCTTCTACCCTAAATTACCACATGCAGCATTTCACAGAAGCAGGTCGGGGCCCTTGGACATTTAAGGCGAAATGATTTGAATTAATAGTACTGTTCGCTGGTATCAAGCCCGAGGGATAAACTGCAGGTCAATGGGTTTGGAGGGAATGAGCAGGGTTCTGGTTTTGGGCTGTATGGATGGGGCTCCTTCCTCAGTTCTGACCTCATAATGTTGCATCAGCTGTGGGGTAAAAGTGTGAAGGGTTAAATGAATGAGAGCGAGAGAAATAACGATAGTGAGGTAACTGAAGTTTAAACATCAACTTCAAATTAGATATTAAGCGAGAAATTTGGACACACGTGACTAAATGTATTTCTTATACAACAGACTGAAATCTTATTAAAAATCATACGATGCGATTTCAAGTTTTCCTTTCTCTTTGGAGTGTTACAAGCTGATTGTGCATAGATAAGATCCCTGAAGTTGCAAAGACTAAAGTCTCAAAACCAAAGAGATATTCTTTATCAAAGTTAAGACTCTGCCACACCCCCCTAAAACGGCTCGTTCTAACACGCCCCCACATATCTAGGTCACTATGTGGGAATATTTGCATAATGCGGCCAAATGTTTACGCAAAGAAAGAAGGCGTGGTTTCAGTAAACGCAGTTAGTGTTGAAGCAGCCATGTCAGGGAGACGCTGTGTGTTTCTAGGCGAAAGCAAAAGCACTTTATTTGGCCTTCCGCATCATATGACCCCTTTAAAACTTTTTGATTTAAACATTTCTTTAAAGTTAAAGAAAACTAGTATTAGAGACAAATCCAAATTTTGCCAACATGAATTTCTTTAACAAATCTAAATTGTCATATTTTTAAATATTACATTTCATTAGTGTAAATTTATTCATCAGTACATAAGTCCCATACTTTCATTTTATGATATTTCATATTTTTTAATGACTTTTATTCTAAAATGTGTAAAATATTAATAATAAAGAATGAGTAGGAGTGTCCATACTTTTAACTGGTCAACTGCAGACTAGGAAAGAACAAAGAAAGCTAAAGCAATAGGCCTGGGTATTGACACAGACCTTACAAATCGATTAGAATCCAATTTACAAGCTTTTAAATTGAATTTGATCAGATTCTATATAGATTCATTTGTAATTTTTTTTTCTTAAGATAAACAATCTCAACTAATGCTGTAAATTATACAAGGAACCCTGTAAGTTGGTACATTACTATAAAATGAATGTCAAGTGAGTCCAAATTCAACTGCTGTTTATTTTTAGATATAATAATCAACACTCAAATAAACAGTCAACACTCAAACTGAGTTGTAATCAAACATTTAACGTGTACATAAAAAGTTTTTATATGAACCTTTTAATTATGTTTCTACTCTACTTCATTAAAAAAAAAAAAATTTAAATGGTGGCTGTTATAAAAACTTGTTTTGATGTCAAATGTATTCAAATATACAATAAATAAGACATCACTACGCATGAATATGTAATATAGTGCATTTATTTAGCAAAATTTTAATCATAGTTATTTTTTCTAGGTAACTATTGAGCTAAGGACATTGAATTGTTTTCCTGAGATAAATGTCACATTACATGGCATTGTTTACATTGACGTCTTTCCGCTGTTGAAACACTGATTGAGCAATTACGTGAAACATGATACATTTTAGTGAGTTGTACTGTAACTTTCAACATACTGTACCTTCTGGTTCTCATTCATGTTTATTTAATACTAAAACTAGTACTAAAGAGGATTAATTATCAGGTTCACTTGCTGTTTGAACTGACTTTTCTTATATATCAAAAGTAACAACGCTTATTGTGATTATTGGATGGCAGGTGAGCTACAAATAATGTTTAGTATTGTTCACGCATAGACTGAAAGGTCGATTTTGGAATCTGGGGAACAAAATGATGATTGATTAAAAATGACTAATCAATATTGTCATCCAGGAAAAGAATGTGATATAGATTTTTTTTCTTTGGTTTTGTTCTTGGTCTAACAGAATATTTAGACTAATGGGTGTGAAACTGAACTTGCAGATAGTGTGGAAGCGTCATATACTTACTCTACTTAGGGCAAAGTACATCTCCAGCTCTGCGACCCTCTTCCCCACACAGGCCCGAACACCTACCCCAAATGGGACAGAACTGTAGGGGTGATGCTGAGAGCGAGACGGGCTGTCTCTCAACCAGCGGTCTGGAACAAAACGCTCCGGTTCAGGGAAATTACTCTCATCGTGACTAACAGCGTAATGACAGAGATGGAACTGTGTCTGTGAAGAGAGAGTGAAAACTGGAAGTTAGGCTAATAGATGTTTAATTACTTTATTAGATGTTTCAACAGAATATTTTCAGCTGTGCGCGTGTCTTTGTGGTTACCTTCTTAGGGAACCAATAATTATCCACAATTACTTCCGAATCCACAGTCAGTCGTCCATTACCAGGAACAACAGGATACATCCTATGATTAAAGGGGTCATATGATGCGATTTCAAGTTTTCCTTTCTCTTTGGAGTGTTACAAGCTGATGCATAGATAAGATCCCTGAAGTTGCAAAGACTAAAGTCTCAAAACCAAAGAGATATTCTTTATCAAAGTTAAGACTCTGCCACGCCCCCCTAAAACGGCTCGTTCTAACACGCCCCCACATATCTACCTCACTATGTGGAAATATTTGGATAATGCCGCCCAAATGTGCAGGCAAAGAAAGAAGGCGTGGTTTCAGTAACCGCAGTTAGCGTTGAAGCAGCCATGTCAGGGAGACGCTGTGTGTTTCTAGGCGAAAGCAAAAGCACTTTATTTGGCCTTCCGAAAGTAGATGCATTTAGGAATCTTTAAGATTACTTACAACAGAACAGCAATGCATTTTATGGACAACAGTTTCGTGAACCTAGGAGAGGAGGTAATTCTGACTTTGCTATGACAATCTGGCGCTTCTGAATCAGCTGAACATTAAAGCATGTCAACATATTCTGTTACACCAAATACACCAAATAATGATCTTTAAAAAAGCATCATATGACCCCTTTAAAAAGCAGCATATTGTGAGAAAATGTATTTTAATTGATCAAGAACTTCTAAAGTGCAGTCAAAGGTACCAAAGAAACAAATCTTAAAATATGTAACCTGAGTCTCTAAACACAGTGGATAATTTTTATGAATAATATTTTTATTTTATTTTTATTATCTTTAACTTGGATGTTATAAGTTGCACTTAGTAAATACAGCTGGATAAAACAAAAATTGTGTCTGTTTTCATTTAATGCTGCAAAGCAACAAAATGTGATTATTTTAAGGGGGGGGTGATTATTTTCTATACCCACTGTATGGAAGAATAGGGCAGCACCAACTGAACTGTACTGGACCTGACAGGAAACTTACAGCTCGGTAGTGGTTGACCAATATATGAGCCAATATTCTGGCCAAGTCGGAACTGTTTCCTCAGTTCAGTGTACTGCTGTGTGAGCGCTGAATGAGTTGGCAAACATAGGATCATATACACCAATATTTTGGCTCATTTTGCGTCGGAGTGACTGTCAGGCACATCCAAAAGTGAGATTTGACTGAGTAACTTGTAGATCTGTGCTGCTCGAGCTGCAAACTGTTTCAGATGGTTCAGTCCAATTTAGCTCACCAAGAAGAACCGTTTTTTTAATTTTGCTATTGGGGCAAATGGGAAGACAAAAATAATGTTTGTTTATTTCATTCACCACTACAGAAGTTTACCCAACTTTGACTTCCACTTCTGAGAACCCCGGAAATGTGAAAAGGGTCATTATTGACATTGGCTGATAAGATTTTCTCTTTATCTTGTTTATCGGAAATTGAACTTTTTTAATATGACATTAAAGGTGCAATAGGTGATTGTCTTCAGTCGGTCCGAGCGTTTTAATATGCTTTCCTACCTGCCTGTCAACGTATGTATTAGCATACCTCTGCGCACCGGGTTCATACAGACAGGATACGTCATCAGCGCGTTCACGCACGCTGTGCAGACAGAGCGAGAATGGCAGACAAACATCAACAACCCGATCTTCCTCCCTGGTATTGTAGTACTTTTAAAGTTTTCTCACCGGTGAATGACACATGATGTAGCCCAGCGGTTAATACAGTCCTTGCGTGCCAGCTCGTTGGAAGTGAGCTACGTGAATGAACTGTGTTCCGATCGATATGATCCCTACACAGTGTTCATTGCTCCCTACTTCCTGAGCCAGGGAAACCTGTTGAAGTTTACTTCACTTCGGAACATGGGCTGGAATTGGGAACCGCTGATGTAGCCTATTGTAGTAATGTTGTCTCTGGTATTCTGGTCTGTGACCGTAAATGCGTTCAGGGGCCGTGGCTTTGGACGGCGATTGCAGGGAGGGTGGGACGTTCGCTTTCAGTGCTATCAGGCTAAAGTTAGCATTTTCCAAAATCTCCTACTGCACCTTTAAGACTGTTACAATACTATATTTGCGATTTCAGCTACAAACCACAACAAATCCAAAACAGAACACAAGTTCATTGCTTCTCCAGAAGAAATCTGCATGTTTATTCACTGTAGAGGACATTATTGATGTGAGTTGGACTGTTTAAATAAGAACTGAGCAAAGGTTATTGTGCCCAGTCTAAAATGAGTGAGGATTGAAACCCCTTTCAAGATTAAAAAAAAGTGTTTGGGGGTGGACTAGAATGGATTTCCCTCACCTGAGAGTTTCTTTGATGACAGCCTTCATGTAGGGCATCCTTGTCAGGTGTTCTGTGGTCGGCAGCTCTTTATTCGGACACACAGATGCGATCTCATTATAGAGGCGGTTCTGTACTTCTGCATCACGTGCAAGGTGGTACAAGGTCCATGATAATGTGTTGGACGTCTTTCAAGGACAAAGAAAATAGAAAAAATGCATTTACAGATGTCATCTAATGTCATCATACAGACACTTGATTGGCAAAGTTAACAGCTATGCGTTGCAGAAACAGGTTAAGACATTAGCAAAGATTGCTGCTTAGCAGGTGTGTTGTTAAACGCAGGACACAATTTTAGCCAAACGCTCTGGAGATCTGATAAAGGCGGCCTTGACAGGCCCTAAGAGACCTTGACAGACTTTTACACAGAGATTAGGAACATAGTACAGCATGTTAAAGGTTACTATATCAGTTAGGGATGGATCAGCAAGTTCTGTCTGTGAAACAATAGTGGGACTAGGGCTGGACGATATGGCCAAAATTTATATCACGATATATTTCTTAATTTCGGTCGATACGATATAATTCCGATATCGATATGAACACTATTTATCTGAAATAGAAATCTTTTGTAACATTATAAATGCCTTTATCATCACTTTTGATCAATTTTAAGGGGACATGTTTAAAGTTAATGTGGTGAATTACATAAGTGGTTATCCCGCTAGGACACCAGTGTAAACTCACCTTGACCACAGCTGATTAAAAGTAACTACAAGGATGGGTCAGAAATTGAACGTTGTGTTTGCGGATGCCACTTGTTGCAATAACATTTTTGCTTTATATCTATTATCCGTTTTATAATTAAAAACAGCTCTGCTTTTTTGAAAATGTTTGAGAAAGGTTAGTGGTTCAATGGATCATAAAACTCACGGTTCGGTTCATATTGTGGTTTTTGAGTCACAGATCAGATCATTTTTTGGATCATCAAGAAAAAAAAGTTATATCAGTGTAACTGCTTTCCTTTTATTACTTAAAGCACACTTTAAGTAATTCTTCAATACCACAGCAAAAACTACTAGCCTGACTAGGAAAGTTAAAGGCAAGTGAACAGTCAGTAAAAAAAAAAAAAAAGATCAAATACACAAATGACAAGAATAGTAAAATACAATATAACAAAGTTACAAATAAAATAAAGTCTAACACTAGTACTCGTGTTCCTTCCTTTCACAGGAACTTAATTTCTCTCTTGTTTTCTGCAGGTACATTTAGAAAACACCCACTTGTCAAAACAACTGAACCAGTGGTGCAGGATATTGTTGATGGAACATGTTTAATTTCTGACTAACAGCAAATCATATTGCTTAACCTACTTCCTCTTTGACTGGTTCCAGATGAAAACAAACACGTTCTTACCGTATCCACACCTCCCAGCAGAAGTTCAGTCAGGCTGATGTACACCTCTCCTAAGCTGAGTTTATTGCTGGACAGCAGGTAGGTGAGATACATGCCCTCCACCTGCTCTCCACGCTCAACCTGATCATGTATCTGCTTCACCTTCCTATCAATCAGATGACGGGCTGGACAAAAGTACAAGAGACACAGACAGAAAAGACAATCAGTTATACTGATGTTTCACAAGCAGATTTATAGCCAGCAACTCTATGACTATGTGTGCCGACCAATAAATTAGATATAGACCGCTAGATAAGATACTCAGTCAAAAGTTTGGAATAATCAGTATTTTTTGTTTCTGAAGGAAGCTTCTTATGCTTACCAAGGCTGCATTTGTTTGATCAAGAATACAATAAAATCATGAAAAAACAGTAATATTATGACATTTAAAAAAAATTGTTTTCTCTAAAAAATATTTTCTCTAAAACACTGTTTTCTCTTTGAATATATTTTAAAATGTAATTTATTCCTGATGCAAAGCTGAATTTTCAGCATCATTACTCCAGACTTCAGTGTTACATTATCCTTCAGAAAACGTTCTTATATTCTGATTTGCTGCTCAAAAACATTTCTTACTATTAACATAAAAATAATAAAACAGTTGTGCTTTTTTATTTTAATGTTTGTGGAAAACGTGATGCACTACCGTTCAAAAGTTTGGGGTGAGATTTTTTATAGAAATTCATATTTTAATTTCACCAAGGATGCATTAAATTGATCAAAGGTGACAGTAAAGACATTTATAATATTTTAAACAAATTATATTTCAAATACATGCTGTTCTTTTAAACTTTCCATTTGTCAAATAAACTGTAAATGTAATTTATTCCTGATGCAAAGCTGAATTTTCAGCATCATTATTCCAGACTTCAGTGTTACATTATCCTTCAGAAAACTTTCTTATATTCTGATTTGCTGCTCAAAAACATTTCTTACTATTAACATAAAAATAATAAAACAGTTGTGCTTTTTTATTTTAATGTTTGTGGAAAACGTGATGCACTACCGTTCAAAAGTTTGGGGTGAGATTTTTTATAGAAATTCATATTTTAATTTCACCAAGGATGCATTAAATTGATCAAAGGTGACAGTAAAGACATTTATAATATTTTAAACAAATTATATTTCAAATACATGCTGTTCTTTTAAACTTTCCATTTGTCAAATAAACTGTGAAACAAATAAATGTATCATGGTTTCCACAAAAATATTGAGCAGAAATGTTTTCAACATTGATAATAATAAAAACCGTTGAGCACCAAATCTGCATATAAGAATGAATTCTTATAGGATCATGAGACACTGACAACTGGGGTAATGGCTCCTGAAAAGTCAGCTTTGCCATCACAGGAATAAATTGCATTTTAAAATATATTAAAATAGACTTTTTTTTTTTTTTATTGCAATAATATTTTAGAATTGTACTGTTTTACTGTATTTTTTTATCAAATAAATGCTGCTTTGGTGAGCATAAGAGACTAATTTTACAAACATTAACAATTTTAATTATTAAAAATTTGTAAAATAATTAAATGAGTGTGCACAATTAAATATTGGCCAATATGAATCCAATAATTACAAATAAAAAAAATCACTAATAACCAATATGGTAATGATATATTGTGCGTCCCTAATGCAGACATTGAACTTTAACATACCTACGTCATACAAGTCATCCCACGCCTGGACAAACCGTTTCCAGAACGGGAAGATGTGGCGGGTCCAGCGTGGGAAAAAAAGAACCGTCTCTGACAGTGCCAACATGTCATTAACGGCAGATATGAACCGCAGAGTGTCTGTGGGAATTTCCTCCTGTAAACAGCCTAACCGTGTTTCGAACAGGATCGAGGAGATTCCTGAACAGCGGGAAAGAAAAACCACAGTCAAAATAAATCTACTAGACAAAAGAGTATGGTGCTGTTTGTTCAAACATCACTGTGAATAGCTCCAGGATATTGTAACCATTCTGTATTCATACACACCCTCAAAGCCAAATTTGTAGAGCTCAGAGGTGAGGTCATTGATGGTGGCCTGGTCTTGACTGCGCAGACGCAGGAGTTCCACACGCTGTAGGAGATCAGACACAACCTCGTGAATGATGGGAGCATATGCTGCTGCTTCCTTCAGTTTAAGCATCTTAGGGTTCAGAGCACTGCGGATGCGATACCACTCAGGGCCTGTACTGAAAAACACAGGAAAAAAAGAGACTAAATTGGTGATTTTATCAAAAATTGGCATTAGCATCCAAATGTTTTTAAATGAAGTCTCTTACTCTCACCAAGGCTGTATTTATTTGATCTGTAACACTTTACAATAAGGTTCATTAGTTAACATTAGTTAACTACTTTAGTTAACATGAGCTAAGAATTAACAATACTTGTACAGCATTTATTAATCTTAGGTCATGTTAATTTTAACATTTACTAATGCATTATTAAAATCAAAAGTTGTGCTTGTTAACATTAGCTAATGCACTGTGAATTAACATGAACTAACAATAAACAACAAAATTTTCATTAACTAACATTAACAAAGATTAATAACTACTGTTCATGTTAGTTAATACATTAACTAATGGAACCTTAATGTAAAGTGTTACCATTTCATTGATAATACAATTAAAACAGTAATACTGTGAAATATTATTGCAATTTAAAATAACTATTTTCTATTTTAAAGTATTTTAAAATGGGAAATGTCATTCCAAACCCATGTGACCTTCTTTCTTTCATGGAACACTAAAGGTGAAATTTTGAAGAAATTTCTTGCCAAACATTTCACTAACATATCAGTAAGTACTTTAAGGAAATGACTGGGGCTGTCAAACAAATTCTGTTAATCTTGAGATCCACCATTCAAAAAGATTATCAGGGAATAATCTTACGTTTTGTACTGTTTGGCACACATTTTATTGCTTGGATGATGTGGTGTATGTAAAGAGTCATTAAGGCTGCTTTCATCATACTTTTATGATGTTTTTGCATCCTCTTGAAGATTGAAAGCTCCAGTCTCTTTTTGTGTTCCATGTAAAAAATAAAGTCATACAGGTTTGGCAATACAGACTATGTGAAGGAGGGAAGTGCTTACTCTACATGAATTCCATATGCCTGTCCTCTCATGTCTCTGTATTCTTTCCAGTGAGGCAGATCAGTCCGCACTGGATACCGGCCCTCCTGTCGGATCACCTGTGCAATCAGTTCAGCTGTCGCCACATTTACCACATCAAACGGCCCAAAACGTGACCGCCAGATCGGACCATACAGCCGCGTATGCTCCACCTGCACAATAGATGTGAGGAAAAAAAATCATTGTGTGTATTGCCAATTATTTATCACACACATTAGGCCATTTAGCTAATTACAATAAAGATAATAAAGGGACTCTCCTCCCTGGAGTAACCTACAGTTATATATGAGTTGTGTCATTGTGTGAAATGTTTGAATACCATCTCCCATTTTCGTTCAACGCAGTGGTTCTAAACTGGGGGGGGGGGCAGGGCCCTCTAGAGGGCTGCAGCAAACTCCCAAGAGGGTATTTTAGCTGGATGCAATGGTTTAAAGTTAGAAATGTCTTAAAGGGGTCATATGATGCGATTTCAATTTTTCCT
>NW_015549647.1:1427156-1427394 GCF_001515605.1 Sinocyclocheilus anshuiensis
AAGGTGGGAGAGAGCGCTGTACATTCACTCCCCCCACCTACAATCCCTGCCGGTACGAGACTCAAACAACACCGTTCCAGAACACTTCAACCCAAATGAAGTTTGGTGACTGTTTACTGATCCTGGTAGAGTAGACTACAATGCCGGCTGTTCTGACTCACAGATTTTAAGTACGTTTTTTATATTTAAAGAATTTGCCACTGACGATTCAAACGCGAGTTTTTTGGGCAGTGTAGAG
>NW_015549647.1:1428793-1451626 GCF_001515605.1 Sinocyclocheilus anshuiensis
CGCATAAACACATTTCATTACACCAAATACACAAAATAATGTTATTTTTAGCAACATCATATGACCCCTTTAATTCTGAAGAGGATGATTCCATTGCAGATGCAGACCCACCACCTCATTCTACAATGCCTCTACCACCTGATGAAAGGGAGGAAGCTGACTTGAACTTGTCCCTACTGGCAGCAATAGAGGAGTTAAAAGGACGAGTTGTCATCATGGAGAAATGCAGTGCAGACTGTATTCAGAAGGTGAGCCAGTGCTGTTCACAAGCAGATCTTGATGTTCAGTGTGGTTCCCTGGAGGAAAAGCTGGCCTATCACATCGAGAGAGAGAGAGAGAGTGTGACAGAGTTAAAAGAATCTTAGAACTGAGTATACAAGATTTGGGGAAGTCTATGGTTGACTGTTTAAAAAGGAGAGATTGATAACAAGCTAAGATCCTGGGTACCAGGAACATCAACTCCATTATCTACATCCGCTCCTGAGCAGTACTTGACCATTACACGTCAAGGTGTGAGGAAGACCCATGACGTTCCATCATCGCAGCATCTTTTAGTTAAAGGGGTCATATGATGCTGCTAAAAAGAACATTATTTTGTGTATTTGGTGTAATGAAATGTGTTAAACTGTACCTGCACCCACGTATCTTCCCCCTGTAAAAGTAGAGTTTCCCCATTTTGGAAGTGAGGCAGAGACTGATCCGGTGGCTTTTGTCGAGCGATGTGAAGAATATTTGAAGAACATCTGGAGAAGAAACAAGGGGCTAAGGAGAGTATACGTGACTTTGCATCCCATTATAGGGCATTGTGCCTAAGATGGAAGAAGGACATGCCCGAGAGAGAGATGGTGCAAGCCATATTAATAAACTGTAATCCCCGTCTTGCAAGCTTGTTACGGGGAACAGTGAGAGGCGTCAGTGAATTGGTAAGGATAGAGACCCAAATCGAGAAAGATTTTGAAGAATCCAAATGATATTGGAGCCATGCCAATTCTGAGCTGCAGAAGAAAAAGACTCCTAATGACAGGGACACCGTCCATTGGTCAACCCATGCTAACACCCGAGTAGTTCAGTCTGTTTTAATTCCCAGTCAGTCTGAATTGAAAATGGTGACTTTACCCATATTACTAAGAGGTCGATATTTTCAGGCTATGGTGGACACGGGGAGCACCCTGTCTCTAATTCAGGAGTCCTGCTGGAACCAGTTGAAAGGACAAGAGCAGTGAAATCCAAGCAAAGGACAGACATTTATGTTAGCCAATGGTCAAATGCATTCTTCCATAGGCATGTCTAACTGGGAATGTGAGCTGCAAGGACAAAAACTAAAATTAACGTTGTATGTGTAAAGAGATTCAGATCTGACAGTACCAATAATTCTGGGTAGGGATTTCTTAACTTCGGCTGGGATTATGCTGGATTTCCGAAGGGCCCAACATGGCATAATATCCCAAGTGGAAAACGAGAGTGAGAAGTTTCCCCTTTTGCCAGCTAAGTCCTTTTCCAACTCCTTGGTGTCATTTTATCTTGCTTTGCCTAGTGGAGAAGTATCATCAGAAGTCTCATTGGCTGTTCAACAGCTAGCACTCAAAGCTGATACCACCTCAGAGTTCCAGAGTCACTTAGAGAAGTTGATGAGTGAATGGCCTATGGTTTGCACAAACGAGGTAGGACACTCTTCTGTAATCAAGCACTGCATCAACACTATACATGAAGTTCCTCTCCGTAGGAGAGCCTAACATGTATCTGTGGAGAAACAACAATTAATTGACAAAGAGGTTAAGGAGATGTTAGCCAATAATATAATTCAACCTTCCAACTCACGATGGGCTTCTCCTGTTGTCATTGTTCCCAAGAAGGATGGTGGATCTAGGTTTTGTGTAGACTTTCGTGGACTGAACTCAAAAACTTATTTGGATGCTTATCCGATGCCCCAAATCCAGGATATTTTGGGATCTTTACATGGAGCAAGAATTTTCAGTACTTTAGATCTCAAAAGTGGATACTGGCAGGTGGAGTTGGAGCCAGAAAGCATACGTAAAACTGCTTTTGTGACATCTTCAGGGCTATTTGAGTTCTTACATCTACCTTTTGGCCTCAAAAATGCTGCAGCCTCCTTTCAGCGTTTAATGGAATGTGTACTGCGAGAAATCAAGGGAAAGTGCTGTTTGGTATATATAGATGATATCGTAGTATACTCAAAGGATGAGAATGAACGCCTGCTGCACCTCAGTCAAGTTTTCCGCTGCCTACATCAAGCTGGGCTGACTTTAAACTTTAAAAAGTGCAACATGATGCAAAGGTCTCTAACTTTTCTGGGCCATGTGATTTCAGGCGATGGCATTAAGACGGATCCTGCTAAGATAGCGTCAGTGAGTCAGTTTCCTGTGCCTCGATCTCTGAAAGATGTGCAACAGTTTTTAGGACTTGCTGGATGGTATCACATATTGTACCACGATTTTCAGAAAAAGCAGCCCTTCCACATGCTTTAAAAAAGAGGGGAGCCACTTGGGCTTGGACAGAATCCTGTCAAGAAGCATTTGAAACTATCAAGAATGATCTAACTCAAACCCCTGTCCTGATTTCCCCAAACTTTACCAAACAATTTAAGGTGCAGACAGATGCCAGTGAGAAAGGACTGGGAGCAGTTTTGACTCAAGACAGAAGGAGAAGAGCACGTTATAGCTTATGCTTCACGCTTACTTCAGGGGGCTGAAAAAGCATACTCTGTGTCTGAGAAAGAGTGCTCTGCTGTGCTGTTCTGTGGGCTGTGGAGAAGTGGCGGCCCTACTTAGAGGGTAGAACCTTCGAAGTTATAACTGATCACGCAGCATTGACTTGGGTTTTTAATCACCCCAAACCCTCATCAAGATTGACACGGTGGGCTTTACGGCTGCAGGAGTTCGAATTTACGGTTAGGTATCGGAAAGAACAATGCAATGTGGTCCCGGATACAAATATCCCGAAGTCTGGAAGACAATGCGATGGTGAACATGGTGAGGCAAGTGAAGTCTGCAAGTTCATTAGTAACACCCTCAAGCCTACCAGTGGATTGGGATGAAATTGCCAAAGCTCAGCAAGAAGATGCTGAAATAAAGGAACTAGTCGATAAGGCCCGTACTCAAACAGATATCGATCCATCAAGAATCCATTATGTTGTAAAGAATGGCTTTTTATTTCGCAGTGTCCCAGATGGACCGAGAGGGCAGAAATTTCAGTTGGTGGTACTAGAATGCTTGCGTAAAGACTTCTTGAAATATGCCCACAACAATCCTTTGCGTGGTCACTTTGGTCGGCTCAAAACCCTTCTGAGATTGGTGGATATGGTGTACTGGCCCAGTTTACGCTCAGATGTTTGGAAGCACTGTAAAGAGTGTCAAGTGTGCCAGATGTATAAACCATCTACTGTATATCCAAGTTGGCTGGTTACTTCCCACTTTGATTCTATACGCTGAATAAGAGCTTGTTCTTTTGACAGCAGCAAGTGTTTATTATAAGTAAAATTTGACAGAAATTTGTTTTTTCCCGGTCGTTGTTAAGGTATGTTAAACCACGTAAAGCTGTTTCCTTATAATGGACTTCTATGGGGGAGAAAACGCTTAACGTGATATTATTCACTTTATCTGTGGAGTAAGGGCTCGTTCTTTTGACAGTAGTTAGTGTTTATTACAAGTAAGGTTTGACAAAATTTGGGTTTCCCTGGTCGTTGTTTACGTACGTTAAGCGTTTTTCACGTTAAGCGTTTTAGAATGTCCCTATCACAAGTATCAGCATTCTTTCCAATGATAAGGCTTTCTGTGGTTTCTTTTATTTTGGGTCATTGTTTGATTTCTACTATTGTCTTTTTACTTTTTTCATTTTGTTTGTTTGGTCATTGTTTGTATTGATCTGATTTGAGAAGGTCTACCACAAATATGGGTTATTCATGTATAGTTTAAATGGAAATCTCTGAAGAATCGAGTCATTGACAAGTGTGGGCTTTGCATATGTTATGTTTCATAAAAACAAGAACTTAATCAACAAACAGGTTTGAGGAAAACTCTTTATTGATGTAGCTGAGTATATTATGAAGTAATACAGTTGATCCCTACTTCAAATATTTGTATAGCTGTTTTTTGTTTGAGAGATAGAGAATCAGTTATAGCTTTATATGATGAACAGATATAAACACACTCATGAGCTTCCATGTTTACCATATATAATGTTCTCTATTTATGTGTGTCGATCATGGTTGAAACAAAAAGACAAGCTTAAAGGGGTCATATGATGCTTTTTTAAAGATCATTATTTGGTGTATTTGGTGTAACAGAATATTGACATGTTTCGCATCATATGACCCCTTTAAATTAAATCTGTTCATGATATAAAATGATCATATCTCTTCACAAGACTTGGATTAAACTGCTTGATTCATATGAATTTATTTTACGAAGACCTTTTTTGGATCTTCTAAGTTTTAAATACCTGGATATTCAATGGGACAAAGATTACCTAAAGTCTTACGGAACGACATAAGAGTAAGTAAATGACGACAGAATTAAAATTACTGGGTGAACTATCCCTTTAAAGCTGATTTATACATCAGTAGCAGCACCAAATGAAATCTGGTTTCACAAACACTCCCTCATCTTCCACTGGTTGACAAACAGTTGGACAAACTGCCCTGAAATAACACCATTAGTTAAATCAGAACTTGGCATGTCAAGTCCCTCAAACAAACATAAGTGCTATTATGACAGAACAGCCTCCCAAGTTTTCTGATTGGCCAAATTGTGTGGGCCGCATTCAAATTCCTTTTGCCGTTTACAGGGGGTGACAAAGAGATAAGTGTGATTTGTATCAGGCAGTAAGGTCATTTTATCATTGGTAGCATTCTCTAAGCAATATTTTACAGCAACTTTAAGTGCCCTGTTCTTTGACACAATGGTGATTCAGATTCTGTCATCCCAGTTCCTACAACCTTTGGAATACAGGCCACTGGACAAAACGTCACCCCCTACTAAATGTGCTCAGACATCTGACCTATAAAGTTCCATAAATATGGCAAGCCGTTTTAAACTTTATTCCCAAAAACTAACTACCAATTTTATGTTACTACTACCTTTTTTAATTCCTACCAAGTAATGCCTTTATACCTGCCAGTAACTATATTTTTAGTATATATCCCTGCTTTCCTAGAACTAAAGTAATAGACACTAGTATGAATTTATTAGACACTGGTTTGTATTATAAATTTTACTAACGTTTTATAAATTGCTAGTAAGGTTTTTAGCAAAACTGTATAGTAGCCATAGAAATAAATCTATTTTAATATATAAAAAACCAATTGTAGCTAGTAGCGAGAGACATGCTATAAGTAACAATTTGGATAGATGCTAATGTCTCAAAAATAGGTAATTAATATTTAACATCTAATTTCTAGTATGGCGTGAATAAGTACTAGTAACTATTGGAATAGTTACGATTAACTAAGAAATAAATACTAGTACCTAATAATTATTTACTAGCAAAACTAGAAAAGTTTACAGAAACACCTGGAATACACTTTTGTCGAAATGAATAGCTGATATCTAAACCACAGAAGGCCATAAAATGATAAAGTACTAGGACTGTTGGAATAATTACTTGCATCTGACAGATAGTTACTAGACAAACTGGAAAAGATACAGTACATAATTGGATTAGTATTTAGATATTAGTTAGATTTAAGGAATACATATTAAAAGGGCTCTCCATATTGCATTCACATTTTACAGATATCAGATGCCAGCATCAGACAGGATTTTCTGAGTATCTATGTAGGCCTGTATTACTTAATGCTTATTGATTAGAAAAATCATAAAAATGTTCCTTAACAAATCATTCGCTCCTGTACCAGTAGTTAAAAAAAAGTCACAGCACTTTATATAGTTTTATATAGTTTCATATATAGGCTATTTATATTTAAACAGTATCATTTGATGTATTAATTATTGTTTGCATCTTAAAACACTCCGAAAGAAACATTTATTCATGTTACGCAGCAGTTTGAGCATACAGACTACTTACAAAAGTATGTAAAAAAAAAGATATAGATAGATATACTTTTATTGATCAAACGTGACAGTAAAGACATTCATAATGTTAAAAGATTCAAAATATTTCTATTTCAAAGAAATGCTATTCCTTTGAACTTTATTCATCAACGAATCCTGAAAAACCTATATCACAGTTCCCAAAAAAAATATTAAGAAGCACTACTGTTTTCAACTGATAACAATAAAAAAAAAAGTTTCTTAAGCACTAAATCAGCATATTAGAATGATTTCTGAAAGATCATGTGACACTGAAGACTGGAGTAATGATGGTTCAAACTTTGTAGGAATAAATGACATTTTAAAATGCATTCAAATAAATAGTTATTTTAAGTTGTAATAATATTTGACAATATTACAATTTTTAATCAAATAAATAAACCCTGGGTATCAGACTTCTTTCAAAAACATTGTTAAAAACCCTCATCGACCACAAACTTTATATATAGAGCTATTATATATAGAGCTATTTCTAACTGTAAAAATATTTATACATGATGACTATAAGATGTACTACATTTCCAAGAATTTTCCCTGATAATTTGAGGCTTTTCATGAGAATCAGCCATTGCTGATAAATGTACTGCAGCATAATCTTGAGATCAATCAATATAGCATCATGAAATGTGAAATAAATATCTTTTATTATTTATTTTCATCATCATTAGCAACACTTTACAAAGTGCCAGCCGTCATAGACAATCTCATGATGTCATCCTGCAAATAGGCCGATCAGTCCTGCCATCAGCAGACCACAGAGCCCCAGTGGGCCTTTATGATGCCAATCATGCTTAGAATTTTGAGTTTAAAAAAAACAGAGAAAATAAAAATATATATATAAAAAAAATATGCATACCACTGATATACAGATTTGATACAAACAGGCTTATTGGTCACAAACCAAATTGAATTATAAACATGGCTTTTCTCATACAATAGACAAAGAGGACAAACAACAGATAGAAGTTCTGTACCAGATAAGTGTACTGTCTAAAAAAAAAAAACATTTCATTTCAGAGTTCTAAACTACTTTTGTTTTTGTCTTGTTTTTTACTTTTCTGTCATCAGTTGTACAAGGCGCAAGGCATTAAGTAAGCTGGCAGATAAACGTTCTGTACCAGATAAGTGTACTGTCTAAAAAAAAAAACCATTTCATTTCAGAGTTCTAAACTACTTTTGTTTTTGTCTTGTTTTTTACTTTTCTGTCATCAGTTGTACAAGGCGCAAGGCATTAAGTAAGCTGGCAATAATCTCACTCAACCGGAACACAGAAAAGAAGTGTCTTTGAAACAGACAAACACACTCAGACAATATAACACTCACACGAACAAATACAAAGTGCATTCATGACCCTGGAGTGGCAGCAGTGGCGTGTTTCACTGAACCCAGCCTGTTGGAATTGATGGAGATCTTCTTGTAATTACTTTCATAAATAAACAATGCATTCTGCAGCTATGGAACTCTATTGGTAAACTGGAGTGATATTTCAAAGAAAAAAAAATCCAACAATTTATATACAGGCAAATAGTTGAATGATGCCACCCAGTGGTGAAAAAAAATCTGACATTACATTCCAGTAGGAAGATTCTCAATTTGCTTTACAACAACCTTTGGCCAGGATACCAGTCACGTTGGTCCAAGTCAGTTTCTTTGGCACCAGTCAGCATTTAGACGTTCGGCTCTCATTTTCTAACTCTGAACTTACAAAAACCAACCATTATTTGTCTGTTAATTTCGCAAGTGTGTTTGTTTGAGGAACAAGTTGTGGCATAACGGTGGCAAAGTTTACCACCAGTGTTTGGCTAGTTACTCAAAGAATGTAATATATTACTCATTACTAGTTACTCATTTCAAAAGTAATATTGTTACTTTACTTATTACTTTCTGGCAACAGTAATTAGTTACATTACTTTTTCTTCACGCCCCTGACTTTTATCCGCGTATCCTTTGACGAAGAGCCAGTATGCAGTTGTGGCCAGACTGGGTCCCGGTAGATCATCTATGGTTTTGTTTTTTCCCGTGAACAATGTAGAGCTGTGAAAATCTACATCGCCTGTTTGAGACTTCAGGGTTCGCGCTATGAATTCATAAAATGGCGCATATTTTTTACCAACATGAACTGCGAGACGATCAGCTTTCACCAGAGCAGAAGACAACATGATGCTTGGCGTCCGTCGCACAGAATATCTGATACTCTGGAGGATCGCATTCTAGATGATGTTTTGTGTCAAACCCTGGGCGGGATTCATCGTGTCTCAAAACCTAGTGAGCTGCCTACATAGACAACATTGCCGCGTTTCAAACCAAAACGCCTATGATGTCCAACAAAGCTTTCTAGGCAGGCAGTCCGCTGGGTTTTGAGACACAGCCCAGGTCGGCGAGCACACACACACACACACACACACACACACACACAGACAGAGTTTGACACTATATGTAACTGTCACACATGAAGGCGTTATTGTTTAATCAACCGCACAAAGGCGTATACTAGGTTTTTTTTTTCTTCTTACGGCTAAAACAATACACTACCGTTCAGAAGTTTGTGGGTAGTAAGATAAAAAAATAAATAAATAAAAATAATAGGCAGCAGTGGCGTGTTTCACTGAACCCAGCCTGTTGGAATTGATGGAGATCTTCTTGTAATTACTTTCATAAATAAACAATGCATTCTGCAGCTATGGAACTCTATTGGTAAACTGGAGTGATATTTCAAAGAAAAAAAATCCAACAATTTATATACAGGCAAATAGTTGAATGATGCCACCTAGTGGTGAAAAAAAATATGACATTACATTCCAGTAGGAAGATTCTCAATTTGCTTTACAACAACCTTTGGCCAGGATACCAGTCACGTTGGTCCAAGTCAGTTTCTTTGGCACCAGTCAGCATTTAGACGTTCGGCTCTCATTTTCTAACTCTGAACTTACAAAAACCAACCATTATTTGTCTGTTAATTTCGCAAGTGTGTTTGTTTGAGGAACAAGTTGTGGCATAACGGTGGCAAAGTTTACCACCAGTGTTTGGCTAGTTACTCAAAGAATGTAATATATTACTCATTACTAGTTACTCATTTCAAAAGTAATATTGTTACTTTAATTATTACTTTCTGGCAACAGTAATTAGTTACACTACTAGTTACATTACTTTTTCTTCACGCCCCACTAGTTGTAACTGTGTATCTTCCACATAAAATTCTAGTGATTGATAGTGACATTCAAGTAGAAGTGTTGCATTAATCTCATTAATTGTCATGTGTAGCTTGAGGCTAATTGTAATTTCTCCATTACCCATGTACGATTATATTTTATTATGTATTTGATCAAATCACTTAAGTTTGTAAGAAACTTTAATTTTCCACAAAAAAATATATATATTATAGTAATATAATGTATCACATGCTGATCAGAGGGATGTGGGTGGGATGTAATGCCAGCGTAAAGTAAAGCCACAACTTGCACAATAGTGCTCAGATCATCTTTTTTTCCAGACAAAATCAATATAATGCAATATTTCTATCGGCTGAATGTAAGCTTTTCCATATTCCAAGCATGCCTGCTGCACTGGATGCATGCATGTGCAAGTCGTGAAAATTATGAAAATAAATCTAGGAATTATTTGATTGTTGGATTTTAAATCAGCGAGTGGGGTTGAGGCATCAAAAGTAACTAAGCTGTTTTATGGATGGTAACTGTAATATTATTACTGAAATCTTATTAGTAATTAGTTACACTATTAGTTACTGCAAAAAGTAATATTAGTACAGTAACTAAGTTACTAGTTACTGCCCAACACTGTTTACCACAGACGAGAGCAGACTTTACATCAGTGACCATGTGACCAACCTAACCAACAAAGCTGGTAACCAGGGCAACCATTTCATCTCATATCGGCATGAACAGAAAACAAGCATTCACACAAGCTCACACGTCGCTTACAAACACACACAGAATGACTGACGAACACTGGCAAAAATATTAAAATCAGTGTAAAAATCATAGTCTCAATGTGCAAACATTTCAGCATCAAAAGAAAATATTAACAGTACATACATTACAAACATACACTGCCTACTTTTTGTGTAGTATGTCTGTACACCATCTGAACCAGTAATGCTTAAATGAAAATAAATGTGGTTTTAGTTCTACGAACTGGCACTTTAAACCTCCACAGACCAGAACATTTCTTGTTATACTAGGTGCGGAGAAATTCCTTCAAATACTGCCACAGAAATCCAGGGTTGGCAACGGCGGGCCCAAATCACATGGCATCATAAAAGAAAGACTTAAAAAAAAAAAATTTTTTTAAAAACCTGCAAGGTGCAAGAGCAAACAAAGGGGGCCTCGGATAGAGAACCGCTAATAAAGTAGATCTATTGTGTGAGCAGGTCATGTCCTTCACTCCCAGATATCATGATCCAACAGCCGCATGAAATCATTCCTAAGTAACCCTAATGGAGGTAGACTTTCTTAGTCACCAACAGAAAACTGTAAACGTTTGCTTGGAGTGTGAAAAATGAGTACCACGTGCAGTCTCATTACTGTAATTACCCTTACTGACAGCAAAAAGCTAGTTCTTTCATGTTATCACAATCTATCTGCCCAGGGTAGTTTACGCTGCTACAGTAACAGTGTTCACACAGGACGTGTTCTTACACTGAAACAGCTAGACAGATCACATTTGAAAAGAATGTTTATAGACGTGTTCATTAGTTCATTGTTTTAAAATTAACAATAAGAGGCAGGCACATGGGTCAATGGCAAATAATATCATTAATGATTCTTAAAAATGCACTTTTTGTATTCATGTTGGTTTCATGAGTTAAGAGTTTAATTACTCTAAAAATGGTGTAACCAATAACATTCCTTGAATACATGTGAGTGTACATTTTAATCATTATTATATTTAATTATATATATTATTTCATTGTAAAAAATATAAATAAATTGTTCAAGTAAAAAAAGATTTTGTTTAAATTCATAACTTTTTTTTTATCACATTTTATTAATTCAACATCAAATTTTTTGGGGTACTAACACAACATGCCATTTTACAACCTAAATTAACCATGAAATGAAAATAGATATTGTCATACATTTTCTAATATTTTAAGAGAGGGGGGTATAATATAATTTCCTGATTTAAGTTTTCTTTTCTTGCATCTTTCAGCATGTTGCTTTTAGCACAGCTTTGAGTTAGCAAACAACCGTGAAGAAGTTTTGTTAAAATATTTTTTTTAATATAAAAAAGCATAAAGAATAAACCTTTACTCAAGGTTTTCTTTAAAAAAAAAAAAAGTATTTTAATGCAGCTTTTTTTCTTCATTATATCAGGACAGTTGTATCACCCTAACAAATTTGATATTAAGCTAAAAAAAATCTAAATTTATTTTCATTCAGATATTAATTCATGTATTTTAATTGTAAAAAGTATGCCATTAATGTCAATGTAACAGAGGCGGATGTAACTTAAGTACACTTTTTGAGTATCTGTACTTTACTTGAGTATTATTTTTTTTCTGGGAACTTATGACTTTAACTTCACTACATTTCAAAGACAAATATTGTACTTTTCACTTCACTACATTTCTATCAAGGTCCTCGAAGTAGAAAGTCGTTACTATGTAGCAGCTTTGAAAGTCATTGTCTGATTTTGCTAAATTGTGTAAGTGAAAATATTACCTATATAAAGCCACAGAAGAATTGTTGTGTGTCTCCTAATAAAACACAAAAGGTGTTTGACTGAAGCAGCACTGCACAGACCATTCTGTGTGTGACAAAGTACAGCGAGAGTGATTAGACAGCATTTTTTTAACATTTTGTTTTGATGTCAAATAAGTCTAGATGTTTTGCATTTTTGTTAAAGCAGTGTTGCTGTTATACAGCTACAGTTGTGTTGCTGGGTTTTAAAGCAGGTTTGATTTTTTATTTTCTTCCTTATCAGTCTGTATTTACAGCAACTTCACTGTCCACTCTGTTCAAATGTGATTGAATGGCTACACATAACTTTCACTTAAGTAATGGAGTTGTGTACTTTGTCCGCCTCTGCAATGTAATGTTATTGACCCACATGTGTAAAATAAACCAACAATTTACAGATTGCACAGACAGAACATAAGAACGTGTCCTGTGTGAACGGACCATAAGTATGAAGCTTAATCTTATTCTCAGGTCACTATAAGCAAGCAATATGAAATCACTGCTTAAATTTTAATTGTGTCTCCATTCTATGATTATTAAATTAACATACGCGTATGCTAACTCACTAGTACTATACTCTCAATATTTATGAGAGGGGGAAAATAAATAGCTTTCTAATTAAAAAACGGCAGATTGTGACAAGGAATAAAGAAAACAAACCTAATGGATTAAGGAAGGAGCCAGGGTAACCCCAAAAGGTACGTAAGCATGACATCTGAAGGTAGGCACTACAGCACAATGTGGAGGAAAGATCTCTGAATGAGTATTGAACAGCAACATGACCACTCACTAAAATATTCAGGAGCGCTCACTAGCAGGGAGTGTGTAACCAAGTGCTGACAGAGTGTGAACGGGTGAAACATCCTGTCCCAAGGCATCGTGGGATAGCAAGGTTAATTTATAGGCAAACCGTTAAGTACTATCAAGTGCTGAGTATTGTTACGATTTGTGAAATTCTACATATTCTGAAACCTACGGATATACATTAGAGTGAGAACTTCTGACGAGAACAATTGGAACATCAGACGTTTGGTATGGAAAACATCAGCAGAAAGGATCCAGGTTGTGTAGTCTTCACTAGAAGTGCACTTACTGTGTCAACTTTCATACTGACAGCAATCCATTTCTATATTCAAAACGGTCTATGTTCTTGAGATTTATACTGGAATCAGAGTGATTCTTACTGTAAAATGTCCAGGCACTAAACCCTGGCTGTGTGGTCCGGGTTTTTTTTTTTGGCTTTGGTGAGTGTGTATTCAACCTGCCTACCTGATCAGATTGAAGTGTACGGCACTGTGTTAAGAGAATGCACAGGTGAACCTGACCCGAGATCAGTTTGCCAGCAAAGGGACCAAAGGGGGGAAAGGCAGAGGCTGCTTATGCTGATCTAGAAACAGTATGAAGAGCCGAACTGTCCTAAATAATTCCTGTACAGACCAAAGTCAGAACGACTTGTGAGTAGCTGTGCATTAAACTTATACAATTCTAGAAAAATGATCGGACACTTAGAGCAGAATACAAAAAAAAGAGGAAGGCGACGGTGTAAAAAGGCACACAGTAAAAACAGAAACAAAGCAGAAACTGGTACAAGATCCTGACGAATTCTAGAGCTAGACAGAGCGAATACACTCCAGTGTGTGGTTGCGATCAGAAGGTGAGAGAGAGCAAACGTAAATGTTTGTACAGCATAGTGAGTAAATATTCTACAGTAAGATTTTTGATCAGAGTCCATGTACCTGTGTGTATGTTCTAAGAGGACTGTGCAAGAAAATGAGAACTTTAAGAAGCCATGACAGCCGGGCTGAAGAGTCCCTTGAATCCGGTCATCTATTCTGTTTTGTTTCCTTTTACCCTTTAGCAGCGTATTGATGTACCTGCCTTGCTCTGGGGTTGACATTCCAAGATCTTCCTGCATTAACCCAGTGCATCCAGAACCCAATCAGACTCCCCAGATCAAAACATTACAAATGAATAAAAGAAAGCCTTTAAAAGACAACATCCTCTAGTTTTTTGGGGGGTACCGATATTCGTTAGTCTTTAGGGGTACTTACCCGAGTGAAATCAAGGTGCAATGTTTTCATACGGAATCAAGCTGCTCCAAATCACCCTCCTGCCCCAGCAGAGGTGTGAGATTAGGCCACTGCCCTCTTCGCTATGCGCTCCAGTCTGGGTAGGGGCTCGTAGGCCTGCTGGGAGGAGTCTCAAAAGGGAGTGGTCCTACAGACACTTATGGAAGTCTTTGAGTGGTCAGAGATGGAAGGGGGAGTGGCTAGTGGACAAAAGTGTGCCGTAATAGGTCCTCAGCAGAGGGACGCTGTTTAGTCTGCACAAAAATCCGTTTAAGGAAATCGCGGCAGTGGTCCGACACGTGAGGCGGCAGAGTGGGGTTGGTGGGCTGTGTGGCGATTTTAAAAATGGCTGCCATTGCTTCGTACTCCGCCCAGGGCGGCCGCTGAGTCAACATCTCCACAACAGTACAGCCGATGCTCCTGGAATCAAGGTGGTATTACCTTCATTGTTAATGTGATTGTGAGACACACAAAAACATATACATATCTTTTCTAATAGTGTTCTTTCAATGTGCTAGAAACAGGACAGAGTCTTTTATGCTGACCCCGGGCCATCAGACATCCTTATTGTCGTGAAGTATCACAATTTCAGCTTAAAAGGTTTAAATTCGTATTGAAATGGAAGTTGCATTTTTCTTCTACAGACGTTAAACAGAATATTGAAACAGTAAAAAATGTACAGCGAGAACTTGGTTCTACCCATCGTTTATTGTTGATTGAAGGGATTGGTTTAAGTATATTAAATGATTGGAGCAGTTCGGTATATGTCACCAGAGAGAAGTCTGTCATTTTGCCATCGAGTTAAGACATTTAAATTAAAAATTAGGAGGTAAAACTAATTTTTAAAAATAAAACATACATGGATGAGTAGTTCACAATCACATGCACTTACAAAAAAGATGTGGGTGAATTTTAATTTCATGCAGACTTTAAGGGCTTACCAGATATCAGCTTTCCTGCCGTACCCCTCTCCGCTGATGACCTCTGGGCTCATCCAGTAAGGTGTACCTGTCACTGACTTGATGCCCGTTCCGGACAGGCAGATGGTCTGGAGCCGCCGACTCGCTCCAAAGTCACCCAGCTTCACATTACCTGCTGAGTCCCGAAGGATATTGGCACCTATATGGATGAAAGAACAGGACATGTACATGCAGAAGCATTAGAAGATAGAGACATTTAAAGGACAGTTACAAAAGAAGTTTGAGTGCTACATGTATTGCATCTATAAGTGTATACGTAAATATATAAAAAAAAAAAAGCTATTCAGTTCATAATAACTGACAACATCACATGCAGTTGGTTTACCTTTGATATCTCTGTGGACGATCATGTTACTGTGAAGGTAGCACACGCCTTCTAGTATCTGCCGTGTATATTTACGTGTGACATTCTCCGTCAGAGCACCATAAGACTTCAGCTGGTCTTTAATGGAGCCCTATGGAACATAACATTTAAATTTCAAAAGACAGACAGTAAGTATCTACACAGTCCTGACTGGAAAAAAAAAAATCATTAACATGGATAAATATATAAGATATTTGTTGCACAAATCCTTCAGTAAATGAACTCTGCATCCACTAGGGCAGTTATTGAATTAATGTCTCTATTACTGAACCGCAATCAGTCATGTCTGATTTGAAAAGAACTGTTATGTATATTTACTGTTTGTGAGATTAACATCAATGTCAGTAAGTCAGTCAGCTGTCAACAAAGCAGACTTCATTTCTTCTTTTTCTTTAAACTCCACACTTAGCATCTTGGGCTTGACTGAGACCTGGATTCGTCCAGAAGACTGGTAACTAATATTATTAAAAATAAAATTTAAAAAAAGTCCTCAAATTATTGACAATAATTAAACTGTAATAACAAAAGCAAAGGAATACAATAGAAAAAAGATAAAAATGAAACAAACAGTGCTTCAAGTCTAAAGTATTCAGTTAACAGCCTACTACATAAATTGAATAATCGAATGTAAAATAAAACAGCATAGTCTTCACTGTAAGAATTAAACTTCTTTTGTTAAGTCAGCAGCAGGAATATAGCCTACTGTCACTTTACTGTTACACACGTATTTTCATTCTCAACTGTTTACATTCACTTATTACATAACCAACGAGGGTTTACGTGAATAATCACCAAACGCCGCATTCTGACACATTTTTGCGTATATTTGACTGTTTAGGCGCACACCATAAGCTAAAAGCTGACTTTACATGTCCTTGTTCTGTTCTGTCTCTGAGCGCATGCACAGAAATCCTCCTGAGGAACAGTGCAAGTTCTCTTTCGCGCTTTTAAAAACATGAATAAATCTAATAAACTTTAATAAACCAAGCACGTCCCATTTTGCAAAAGTCACGTTACATTTTTACTGATTTGCATGTGAAATCGGGCTTTAACTGAGGATGCAAGCGCACCACTGGAAAGGGAACGGAATGGGGCGCAATATTCGTTTTCCCCCGATTATAATATTTTGATAATCGTTGGAGGCCGAAATCAAAATCAAAACTCTATTTCGATTAATTGCACAGCTCTCCAACGCTGTAAAACCTTTAGAAAACAAAGTTAGCATACAAGAACGTGTGTTCAAGTGAATTAACACATACTTACCCCAGGCATGTACTCCATAAAGATAGAAAGAGTTCTTTCATGCGTGTCCCGCAAGCAGCCGTAGTACTGAACAATGCGCTCATGGAATAGATTTTTCAGCAGTTGAATCTCACACTCCAGAGCACTCACCTCCTGAACACACATACAAACCACAATAAGTGCAAAGGTTTACTAGACACCACATTAACCTTACAAAGCCTGAAAAACACTGTTCACCTTGCTGGTTTCTGGGCTATCCGGATCAAACTGCACCTGTTTAACAGCCAGTTCTCTGCCAGTGTCTGCATCGTAGCATAGAAACACTCGCCCAAACGCTCCTTGCCCCAAAAGCTTCCCTAGACGCCAGTTTGTGGGAGCCCGAGGGGCTATACACAAAGAAAAGAGACGATTTCCCCTCTGCTTTTTGACCAATTAATTTAAATACATTTTCTAGTCCATCATGTTTTGCTAGATTTATAATCTATTAAAGATTTCTATTTATAACATTTCTATTTTAATGGGTTTTAAAATGTAATTTATTCCTGACAAAGCTGAATTTTTCAGCAGACTTCCAGTCTTCAGTGTCACATGATTCTTCAGAAATCAGTCTAATATGCTGATTTGGTGCTCAATTAACATTTCTTATTATCCCAGTTTAAAAAAAAACAGTTATGCTGCTTAATTTTTGATTTAGTTAGTAAGCTTAAAAGAACAACAGACTGGAACAACAGAAGATGTTCTCCTCTAAACCTAAATCCACTCACAGCGGCTTGGAGGGCTGATGTCCATGACTGAGAGAGTGGGGTTAGAGCTGGGCTCTATGTCACTGCCACGGCGTCTGCGCCCCGGTTCCTCTAGCTCAGGAGTGAAGATGCTGCTTCCACTGCTAGTGCTGGGGCTCTGCTGCTCAGTTGGACTGAAACTTACTGGAGAACGAAAACCATGAGCTTGTGTCCGCCGCGCCCTGGGAAAGGTCTTTCGTCCTGAGTGGAGAAAGATGTTCCAATTTAAGAACAGCGTGATTTTGCTTTTTGGAAAAATTAACAAAGCTTCTGTTTATGGCCATGGCCCAATATAACCTCACCATCGCTGTAGTCGTGCAGACCAAACGAGATTGGATATCGCCTAGGATAGGTTCCTCCCTTCCCAGTTTTTTCAAACACTGGTATGTCATACTCTGTGAAACATAGTAGAAATAATCAAGACTTAGGAATGTTAGTATTCATGTGACATCAAAGCAGAAAGATCAGCAACAGCTTACCAGGGAACTCTTGATGGTTATCAGGGTAGCTCAGGGCTCGAGGCATACAGGATTTGGGATAGGTGTCACTGTAAGAGATCCATGAGAGAAGAAAAAAAAAACTTTTTTTTTTTTTTTTAATTTTTTGTAACTGCAAGCATGAACTGTACATTACTGTTCAAAGTTTTAGGGTCAGTCAGATTTTAAAGAAGTCTCTCATGCTCACCAAGGCAGCATTCATTTGATCAAAAAAAAAAAAAAACAGCAAATATTATTTGATATTTAATTTATTTAATATTTACTATTTAATACTACTAATATGGTGAAATATTATTACAATTTCAAATAATGCTTTTTCTATTTTAATACATTTTAAAATGTAATTTATTCCTGTGATGCAAAGCTCAATTTTCAGCAGCCATTACTGTAGTCTTCAGTGTTACATGATCCTTAGAAATCATTCTAATATGCTGATTTGCTGCTCAAGAAACATTTCTTATTATTATTAATGTTGAAAACAGTTGTGCTGCTTAATACCTTTCCTGACATACTAAAGGAATGCTGTGAATATAAGTTCAGTCTCTGGGCAAGGCACTGTCTTCTATAATAGTTTGATTGTGGCTTCATGTGTGTGTGGGTTAGTTGTTCACCTGTCAAGTGGACTGTCCAATGAAGGACAGCTGCCTGATGCTGAATTCTCAGGACTGCTCATAGACAACGGGTCCAGCATCTATAGAGAGAAAGACAGGAAAAGATAAATGAGCCATCAGGACACCGGCTGATTATGCTACAGATTAGTACACCCACATCAGCTCAACCAGATGTGTTAAGACTATGTACCTGGTCCATGCTCTCTGGTATGAATTCGCCCTCACTGTTGATGCTTGTGAAAGAGCCGTTTCTGGCCACCTGCTGCAGAGCATCAGGAATATAGCCTGGAGGAGGAGAGCTACGATCGGTTGACTGAGAACCTGGAGAAGCAGCAAGAGAGCAATAAACACCTTACGCACTTTTATAATCTGAATAGAATAGAGTCAGGTAGATCAAGATGTGGGATTGAAAAGTAAAAATGATTTGTCACATCGACCCAAATGGAAAGTCTTTTCAGAAGAAGAGTAAGTCACCATATTTTGCTAAAACATTATGAAGATATTTTTTCTTTCAAAGAATGTGCATTAAGAAAGCAAATGGGGTCAATTTCGATTTAATGTTGAGTTATGTCAAGGACGCAATTCAAAAACACTGAATGCAACCCACCTATGAGTGCCAGCATGTTCTTTTTATCTGCAACACTAAAGTCTGTGTTGTCCAAGTTCTCATGAGCTGGCAACAGGTCCTTACTGGAGACAGAGTTCTGAAAGCACAAGAACATTTGAAACATTTTAGCTTTTAGATTAGGTCACAGGTCTCAGACTAGAACTTTTTCTCTGAACATGGCTTATAATGTCCACTGACTTGAGTACAGGAGGGGAGCACCAGCAGGATTTTTAGGCTCTTCATATGCACAGAGCGATCCAGCAGCTCCACAGCTTTATCCAGATCATCCTGAGTACTCAACGGAATCACAAGCTACAGGACAGAGAGAAGGAAAACAAGGAAAACAGGCATATATGAAAACATTCAAATAAATATATCAGAAATTTGACAAAGCTGTAGCATCTTTTACCTCATTATTGGTGTAATGCAGGTCCATGCTCTGCCCAAACGCTACTTTAGCTTTGGCGCTCAGATCTTCCAGACTGACAGGTCGAGGGAACTGCAGGATCCTTAAGTAACACATAATAAATCATAAACCACACCATCAACTGCTACTTTGACAGAATCAAGCAAATGGTTCCTCCAAATGCATTCTCTAATTATAATAATTACAAAATTAGGTTTGTATTAAAGCTTTCTAAGCTATAGTGAACGCAAGTGTTGGGGAAAGTTACTTTTCAAAAGTAATGCATTATGATATTGCACTACTCCATAAAAAAGTAACTAATTGCATTACTTAGTTACTTTTTATGAAAAGTAATGCATTATGTTACTTTTGTGGTACTTTTTATCACCTGGGGCGGGCTTGCTCATTTATTTTTTAATAACAAAAAACCCCAAAGTTATATTTTTGGCAACTTTAAAGGCATTTTTAAACCAGTAGTGAAATTAATAAGCTTCAGGCTGAAGTAAGTACCTCTGCACCTCATTCCCAATTTCTCTCTACCTCTTGACAGGAGAGGTGTCAGTGAATAAATGGGAACTTGCATTACTTAATTGAAAAAGTAACTTCGATATTTAATTGTAAATTTAAAAGTAATGTGTTACTTTACTTGTTAACAAATAATAAATTAAAATCATTAATTCATATTCCGACGTGAAGTCTATTCTAGCAGTTAGGTTAAGTCTTTGCATACACACACACACACACACACACACACACACACACACACACAAATACATGAAGACACACCCAGATGCACACAAACACATGACTACCCCAAAACTACATCACTAATTAACTAACGCTAACTAAATAAGGAGCCCCTTAGTTAATTTGGCTTAGAACAAAACATTTTATGTAAAGTGATCCTAAAGGACTGGGAATAAAAATGCAGGTTTGGACCAGCTAACACAACATCCATTACACAGCATCTACAGGGCTCTGTCGGACAGGTTTAATTAAGAGAAACCTCTAGAGGGAAGTGCTAAAAATAGGAAGTGATGTGGAGCAGAAGCAGGAATTATGGTCACTACCTCTTCTCTCCTCGGTACTCAAACTTCACCCTTACATCATTCTGTGGACAAGAAAACACAGTTTTACCCATCTATCAATGCACACCGTTTCTTATTCACAACAGTATGAAACAGCACTGGGCAACACAGACATATTCAATATAAATTTATATTCACAATTATATTTGTGTGCAATAGAAAATAAGCAACAATGTAAATATTGCAATGATTTTAGTGCACTTTTTAATTTGCCTGTGACTGTGTTGATAGATTAGTTTCACAATCCATCCTCATCTCACAGCTCTGTTAGTACACAGTGCCTCTTTTTGAACAATTCTGTAAAAATTAAAGGGGTAGTTCACCCCATAAATTACCCCATGATTTACTCACCCTCATACGGCGCTCCTAAAGAGACCTTTGCAAAAAAAAAAATACACAGACTATTGCGTGCTCACGAGAAACTTTCGCGTGCTCACGCATAACAGTTTTCCGGCTGCGTCACTCTCTGCCGTCTTACAATGAAGAAAACAAAAGCATGGAATATGTAATATGGCGTTATTTTACTGACAAATGTCGAGAGTGCACTGTTGTAGTGCGAAAGTACATTAATATGATGTGCCAGTGCAAATCTCTCCTCTCGCTCAAAGTGTGCGTGCTCAAACGGCGTCCTGTGCACTTGCAAATCTCTCCTTTGCGCTAGAAATTAATTATTTTCGCACCTGGACTAAACGTTGTCAAAGGTTATCAACCAATCAGACTTTCACAACTGTCCGATGAAAATGCTACGTGAAATCTAACTGGCTGAGAGGGAACTGCATCTGGAATTCTTTTGACAATCATAGATGGATCTGCATTTTCTTTACAATTTAAAAATATTAAGCCATATTAATCAAAAGTATATTAGAAATGGCTAAGAATGGGGTGCTTGGATGATTTGTACAAATAAATTTGTACAAAGTAGCCTAATGCGCTGTCTAGTTGGTGGCGCTAGCAAACATGTCCTCCCTGCGCTGTCGAGTCGGTCGCCTTTGACAGGTCAGCGCGGCACGAACTCTGTAACATCACGCTGTTTCGTCCCGCTTTCGGTGTGTTTGGCTTCCCATAGTTTCTTTTGAGCACGCGATAGCCTGTGTATTTTTTTTTTTTGCTTAGGTCCCTTCAGGGGCTCCGTACCCTCAAGCCATCCTGGGTGTATATTACTTTCTTCTTTCAGATGAATATAATCAGAGTTATTTAAAAAATGTCCTGGCTCTTCCCAGCTTAATAATGGCAGTGAATAGTGGTCAAGATTTTGAAGCAAAATAAAGTGCATAAATCCATCATAAAAAGTGCTCCACACGGCTCCGGGGCAGTGAATAAAGGCCTTCTGAGCAGAATTGATGTGTTTGTGTAAGAATATGACACTATTCACTGTCATTATAAGGCTGGGAAGAGCCAGGACATGTTTTAATATAACTCCAATTGTATTCGTCATATACAATATATATACATATACACCTAGGATGGCTTGAGGGTGAGTAAATCGGGGGGTAATTTTTCATTTTTGGGTGGACTATCCTTTTAAAGTTTATAATTTCCAGTAATGAGTTCAAATTTTCTATTTCAAGAAATGTATTCAATGAATGCAGCATCACTGATGATCATTGAAGTCTCTGTGGTACTTTTCCTTTATTAAAATGCTTTTGTAAAATACATTTAGATAAACTGCTTTTTATTACTATATATTTATTAATACATATATATAAATTTATAAATATATAATGATTAAAACAAAGAAAATGTAGGTTACTTTCACCAGATTGTTTCAGTATTTTCATCTTGCATTACACATTTTGGATCTTCTTTCGCTGTTCAACACAGGCTGTTTGGCTTAAATGAAAGGTTCCTCAGACTAAAAATTAGTACATAACTTTTTTCCATGTTAAAAAAAAAAAAAAAAAAATTTTTAACTACATAACCCTCTAGTATGAATGCCTGTGCACAGCTAAATGATGTCATCACCCTTATTTAACTGTGGTCACATTTACAGTATCCACCTTATTTTTCAACGTGGAAGTAAGCCGTTTTCTGTGAATGTGCGAGACTTCCGGTTCATTAGCCACTGTAGGGAAATAATGAGAAGAATAACAAAGTGCAGAAAACGGTAAAACTTTTTACACCACAAACCAGTGTGTTTATAATTAAGATAATACATTAAAATGATATGGTAAGACACACCAGTTTGCAATAATATCAAGCAGCAAATCAAGCTGTTTTGTACAAAAATAGCTGGAAGCGTATGACACCGGAAGCCAGACACATTAAATTTACAAATGACCGCGCCCACTCTTATGGGAAAAATTAGGTAGATATAAGTGACATAAGTGGTAAATGCTGTAGTATAACTTATAATACCTATTTGTCATAATGTGTTTTATTCTACACTGAGATAACAGTTTTGTTCTTAAAATAAAAAAAAA
>NW_015549647.1:1451811-1454769 GCF_001515605.1 Sinocyclocheilus anshuiensis
TAGGGAAATAATGAGAAGAATAACAAAGTGCAGAAAACAGTAAAACTTTTTGCACCACAAACCAGTGTGTTTATAATTAAGATAATACATTAAAATGATATGGTAAGACACACCAGTTTGCAATAATATCAAGCAGCAAATCAAGCTGTTTTGTACAAAAACAGCTGGAAGCGTATGACACCGGAAGCCAGACACATTAAATTTACAAATGACCGCACCCACTCTTATGGGAAAAATTAGGTAGATATAAGTGACATAAGTGGTAAATGCTGTAGTATAACTTATAATACCTATTTGTCATAATGTGTTTTATTCTACACTGAGATAACAGTTTTGTTCTTAAAATAAAAAAAAAAGTAGCTGGTGCTGATGTGAATAACAAAAGAGTCAAAGCAGACCTGGTTCTTGGGAGAGGAGGCCTTGGGTTTGCCCAGGTCAGACAGACCAGATGGTCGACTGGATCGATGCAGCACCACCAGGTCTTGCATGATGGAATTCAGGGCCTCCTGCTCATCTACAAGGTATTTTTATTACAAATTCTCATAATTATGGATTCCCAATATAAACACAGATTGCATCCTTTGTACTTCTAATAGATGAAAATTCTTTCAGTATTTTGACAATTTTTTAAAAACTGAGCACGTACCCATTTTCAGAAATCATCGGTTCACCCAGGAGTAAAGGAAAGAGGATTCTCCCATGAAATGGGATCCTTTCTCCTGCACATGAAAACAATCTTTTTATTACATAAATAATAGCATTATTTATTAATAAGATTAACGTGAAATATTTGTGCTAAGTGACAATAAACCATTCAAAATCTATAAAGACTACAGTGAAATCACTGCCACTAAATTGTTCTCTGTTACCACAGAACAGCAAAAAGTTCATCTTTATACAGCAGCACATTAGAAAGCAATGCTGTTGGATATGAAATTACAATAAGAGAATTATCACATCACACTAGAATCATAGTCTCGACTCTCATTATAGGAATAGTTCACCCAAAAATTAAAATTTGCTGAACAATTTACTCACCCTCAGGCCATCCAAGATGTAGATGAGTTCGTTTCTTTATCAGAACAGATTTGGAGAAATGTAGCATTACATCACTTGTTCATCAATGGATCCTCTGCAGTTAAAGGTTGCAGTCAGTATGAGAGTCCAAACAGCCGATAAAAACATCACAATAATCCACAAGCAATCCACACCACTCCAGTCCATCAATTAACATCTTGTGAAGTGAAAAGCCGTGTGTTTGTATGAAATAAATCCATCATTAAGGTGTTTTAAATTTAAAGCATTGCTTCTGGCCAAAATATAATTTTCTATAATATATATTCTATAATCTAAGAGTCTATAATCCATAATAAGACTTCCTCTAGTTAAAGAAAAAACAACAAACAACCATTCACCCCATGCTGTCCTCTTGTCATCAAAATATTTGTTTATAAATGTTTTGGACTGTTTTCACTTGATCAAAGTTGCTTGATCTGTGCATATTTCTCTCCTCCTTCAGATGAGATTACTTTTTTCACTGGTGAAGGCAATTTTATGGATATAGGACTCGTATTTTAGCTGGAAGCAACGGTTTGAAGTTAAAAACGTGTTGATGTTTATTACAAATATGCAGCTTTTCACGTCACAATACATGATGGTATAATGGCACCCATTCACTGCAGAGGATCCACTGGTGAGCAAGTGAGGCAATGCTACATTTTTCCAAATCTGCTCTTATGAAGAAACAAACTCATCTACATCTTGGATGGCCTGAGTGTGAGAAGAATTTCAGCAAATTTTCATTTTTGGGTGAACTATTCCTTTAAAAGTCCCATCTACTGTACTTCAGCTGGCAAAATCATGAATGACGCTAGACGACAGCAGCAGCTAGTTTGACTGATATACACACAAGTATTTGATTTAAACTCACAAAATCATGACATCTAAAGCACACGTAAATGTCAAATTACAGATAAATAGCTTATCAGATGTCATAAGTCAAGACAATGTTCTACCACATTCATGACCATGTATGACAGTTTAAGAAAAATATAGTAACAACTCACAAAATATCACACATAATATGACAAATAGTAAAAGAATATTTCAGTTAATGTATAGATAAACTCTAACGGCAGGCAAAGCTAATAACCAAGCTAACTGGTTAGCTCGCTAGCACCTGTCAAAACTATGGCAGGTCAAAGTAACCCAAATGTGATTACATACTAATATTTTACTAAGTTCACAATGGCATTTAGTATTCAATTTAGTCTCGTCTGCACCAAGACACAATGCTAACTATAACTACGGCCCTAAATCAGATTTATAAACACACAGTTAGCCGCTTTGCTCTCTAGGCCAAAATTAGCATTGAGCCAAGATGCTAACGAGCCACTTTGTGTTTTAACAGCTAACAGAGTGATTTTGACGGGCTTATGTAATTAAAATGTCTTTATTATGCAGTCTCCTAATAACACAGATAAAAACAAAAAGCATTTGATCACCTGGGTGAGCTCGGTCCGTTCACTTCCTCATCCACAGATATGAGGCCTCGAGACGAATCTGACACTCTGACACTCAATTAAACGACTTCAACTTTAGTCCAAGGCCTGACTACACGGCCAAACCATCTCCCGCTGACTCCAACACACTTTACAGGTTAGTGAAAGCTGCTGCAGTGATTCCAGGCGAGCTTGTGGGGTGAAAACCCCTAACGTTAATCGTCAACCGCTAACCGGGGTTTGTTTACATTAGATTCAACGCGCTGTCAATTAAGACTGAGAGTAACGTTAGAATATTAAGATTCACGAACTAAGACGAACGCAATGCACAAGCATGAGAAGGTCTGGTCAGAAAAAGAATCCAAAAGAGCGTACGACAAATTTAGCAAAAGATGTTAGATATTAAGTACACTTAAAAACACACGCAGACAGACAGACAGACAGACACACACACACA
>NW_015549647.1:1455081-1495603 GCF_001515605.1 Sinocyclocheilus anshuiensis
CACACACACACACTGCTTTAGAACAGCACCGCTGTCCTTTGACTCAAACAACTCACGTGACTCCACAGCGCCATTCTGTCGACTGACACCTAATGAATGCCTCGGATCATAGAGTGTACATGTAGATGCCTCATTAGCGACTGTTTCTATGGGCCGCTATCACTGATCTATAATAGAGAACATTATATTATATAGATTCGTTGGAAGGGTCAACTTGACGTCATTCGCTCACAATCCTATGGTTCTTCCGCCCCTCTCTCGCATTCTCACCTGTGAAAGGTTATCTCGTTTCTTCGGGAATTTAAATCCCGGCGGTTTTGACAACCATCGGCTGTACTCTTCGAATATTCATAGATTATTATGGTGAATGACGTCAAGTTGACCGTTGCAAGATGTCGGACGCTTCTGCGTGCTTGGAGCTGTCGAATGAGATATCTACCTATGCATATCTATGCCTCGGATGGCCAGAGACTCGCAGTGTCGAGTTCTAGCCATTCAGAGAACGTGGTTCGCTTCCTCTCGACCAATCAGAACATGGACTTCTTGCTAAATAACTCCCATTTGATTTACAGGCACAAGTTTGATGCACCTCACAGGCACGCTACTCTGTTTCCGCGGGTTTAAGCGACCACAAGAGCGTCATATTTAGCCCCTAAAATGCGAATTTTACTAGGGGAACCCCACCATAAAACGTTTATTTTACATGCTAGTTTTGAGTAGCAATTGGGCGGGTTTTGTTGTGAAAACCTGGCAAGAGCATGTAACGTTATTTGACATATTTCTTTTGGTTATTTGCAGGGGTGGGCTAAGGGGGCTGAAGCCCCGAATGTTTTCAGTAAAGCCCCAAATGTCTTTATTACTATGCCCTGTATGTAACTTACGCATAATCACTGAGTTTTCATGCGCATTAAAATCATTTTTATTAGAACCGCAGATTTGCTCTCTGCACATCCAATAGTGTCTGTTGTCATTCACTCCCGACAAGAACCGCCCATTGAGGCTCTACTTTTGACCGACATGTAAACTAGAGCCCATACATAATATATATATATATATATATATATATATATATATATATATATATATATATACATACACAAAACTTTATATTTATATAACCGCCCTATTTGTAATTTAGATAATTCGGCTAATGGCAAATGAGACATTTACGATTGACTTGAGTCTGTTGGAATATTTAGCAATTATTTGTCCTCCTCTTTACTCCTGTTCGTCAAACCATTCTGCCATCTGGTGGATAAAGATAGGGACTACATAGAGATAATAAATGCATTTACTTTTTTTTTTTTTTTGCATTTACTTTTTTTTTGTCAGAAGTGTTATGTGTCATCAGTCCATCAACGTTTAATAAATAATGACATTTTTAAATTACAATTAGAAGGCCAGACTTTACTGAGTCAGTGTTACATACAGCATTTTAGTGTAAAAGTTCTGAGAGGCAATTTTTTATTCATTTTCATGTAGTTCAGGTAAGTGTGACAATAAAGACTATAATGATTTTTTCCCTAAATAGTGTGTTTAAACGGACAAACAACATATGAATAACTCAGCAGGTCTTCAAAGGGTAATTTATTCGTACAAAATTCTGTAACTTACACATTTCCACATATCCAACACTTCCAAATACATTACTGAGTAATTTCACAACTCTCAGAAACAACATTAATTTTGACCCCCAAAAAAGTTCATTTTCACCATTTCCCATTAACCATCTGTTGCCTATAAGGCTAGTGCACTAAAAAAAAAAAAGAGGCATTTCACATTAAAATGTTTTCCACTAAAGAGTTTTAGTGAAATCAACACAAAATCACTCTTGAATAACAAATTAGATAATTATAGCCACACTGAAATCAAGATGGACATTGCTGTGTTGTTTTCTTTACACAATATTTAGGTTAATATTAGTGCCCACAGGACAGGGTTTTAATCTTCTAAAGTAGCTTTGTAGTTGTAATAGGATTTTCTCACTCGCGTTTGCTTTAGGAATTTTCTGCTTGTAAGCTAGAAGTCATTAAGCTTATATAAGTGTGCCATGTTAAATAAATAATGAGCTTAGCACTAAAGCTAATTTAATAGTAAAACATCTACATACAAGGCCTTCTTGACCATATTTCACGCTAATTCTTAAGGCTGAATTTACACTGCTAGTATGATGTAAATGAATTCTGTAAATGAAAAATATAATAACATTTTTAAAACGCAATTCTCAAAGCAATTCGCATTGATTCAACTATATAAAATAGTGCCTGTTCAAAATATTTGGTCTTCTGATTGGCTATAAACATTCACACAAGCAAACTATTAAAAAAATCTTAGAGGCACTCCACACATAAACAAAAGCAACATTCTTCGCTGGATAAAAGCTGGAAGAGGCACTATAATACACAACGACGCTAACAGTCTTTGTATGGATTATGGTTTAAATTCACACAGAGTGTAATAGCAGATTACTTTCGGTCCACAAATCTAAGGTTGATGGGTACTCCCGGACAGAGCAGGCCATGAGTCTTAGCACGCACATCAGTGGTCTGGGCAGACACCTCAATGTGGAACTTCTGCAGGAGCTGTGATGGAGACGAACATCAATACACCATTAGACAAGGGAATTAGAATCCACATACAAGTTATATCTGTCTTTATAATAGCTGCTTAATAATAGCACCACTATGGTTTAGATCTTTGCTTGATGCTGAGTTTTGAGACACATATCCAAACACGCACCTGTGTGAGAGCCAGATGCATCTCAAGCTCGGCTATTCTCCTCCCGATGCAGCTGCGGATGCCGTAGCCAAACGGGATGGAGCCGAAGTTATCGACACGGTCAGAGGCATCCTTGCGAATCCAGCGGTCTGGGCAGAACTCTCCGGGACGGGGGAAGTTCTCCTCATCCATAGAGGTGGAGTAATGACACAGAGCAAGCTGAGTCTGTGAACACAGCAAAATTGTTAGTTTTTCATTGAACATAATCTGAGACTAATGATAAATTAATGTACCATGATTCAAGTGTCAAGTATGTATGTTCTTCAAATAAAGACAACAGCTACTGATTTTTAGTTATCAGTTATTAATTTAATAGTTATTGACAGTTTGTGTTTTTAGCATTACAATTGTAATTATTAAATTATTTTAATATTTATTATTTTGCTATTCTTTCAGATTAGAATTTAAATAACTAATTCTTAAAATGCCTCCCCTTGGAAATTTACAGAAGCCTCCTAGTGGGCCCCGGCCTCCTGGTTGAGAACCACTGATTTCAGTTATTCACTTATTCCAGAACAATCGTTTTCTTTTAAAGTGTTTTTAAGATAAGTAATGCTGTGACAACTGTGTTTTTTCTAGGCACACCATATCTACTTATATCCAGGTCAAGGCTTGAAACAATGCTTCAGCTTAGCAGGGGCAGGTTTTGACACGTGTTTATGAGACAAGCATATAAAAATATGCTTTTGCATACACATACAGTCACATGATATATGTTCTTACCCCTTTAGGGATAAAATAACCTCCGATGATCAGATCATCTTGTGTAACGCGTCCATTTCCAGGAAGAACAGGGAAAATCCTATATGCATTACAGAGACAGAGGGAAGTGTTATTTATTTATTTAGTTGAAGCAGAATAACATTACAGATGCTCTACATACAGGCTTCTAGCCAATGGCTAATTTGCAGCCCCAGTCCCTGGTTAGGCTTTTAAAATACAATTAAATATTACATTCAGAATGTAAAATGTGTATTGCAACAACACTAGGCATTCTGCAGATCTTTATGAATACTGTGCAATTTTAGAATGACCACTGTATTTCTGTCATAAGATACAATAAACTTTGCAATAAATAATGAGAATTTTTCAGAGTGGTGGGCGGAGCTTACCTGAGAGTCTCTTTGACAAGCCCTCTAATAAGGGGCAAATGAGCAACATCCTCTCCGGTTGGGACACGTCCACCCAGCACTCGGTCTACTTCCTCAAAAATCTCCTGCTGTATTATGGGATGTCTTGCCAGAAGGTATGTGCTCCACGACAGTGTGAAAGAGGTCTGCAGAGAGAAGAAAATGTGAAGACTTATTAGAGATTAGTAACATCTACACTAATTCCTCTGCTTTGTGCAAAATGCCAGCAAAATTAATAAATATGCCCCCAGGATTCATGATATGGGGGAAATAATACATGATATAGTAATTTCATATTTCTTTATTTTAACATTATTTATTGTTAAATTGCAGAGTAAATGCATTCATACCACCTCTGAGCTGCATCTAGAGATGTAAATACATCTAAATGCCACTTCAAATGCAGCTTCTGTGCCATTTTGGCAGTGCAAAAATGGATTTTATTAATACTGATTTTATCTGATTGGTACCAGCAATCACAATAAGACAACACCATGTCAGTATGTCTAATTATTCTAATTGAATTTATTGATTAAATTTAAAAAAGCATCATAAAAGATGCTGTATACATTTAATGCAGTTAGAAAAATTGCACTTATAAAGGTTAAAAAAAACCTGGAAATCAAATATTGCCCCTTAATGGTCATTTCTGTCACTGCTCTACTATATTTTACATAAGACGTTTCATTACATAACCACTGATTCACTCCCATGGACTGATTCTCCCAAACCTGTCCACCCCCAAATGCTGCTTTTTTCAGCCTCCTTTCAAAGACTGTCCAGTCAACATCATCCTCTCTCTACACTCCTTCATCCTGTAATGAAAGACCTGCCATGCTTCCCTCCATTCATCATTACTTTTATCTCAGATAAATCTAGGCCTAAAACTGCTGCTGTCATGTGCGTTCAGCTCCAGTGATTACAATATTCACCTTTTTCTTTTTGGGTGACTAATTTCTTTTTGGAGCAAGAACCCAAAACAGGCACCCTGCCTCATAGAGGTGAAGGGAAAGCAAGACAGAGAGACAGACAGGCAGAGAGGGAAAGATTACATGACAGGCGTTGGCTCATCCTACGGCTGGAAGAAAAAAGAGGGAAAGATCAAAGAGAAGAGGATGCCAACAGACACATCAGAGAAATTGGAGAGTCTTGGCAGGTCTTGTATAATGTGGGTGAGACGTATGGAGAGAGGTCAGCGTTAGGTCAGGTAAACACAGAGGTCTCCATGGAGACGTCGGACACCCATTACGATTTGACCATTTGAAAAGAGTTCACAGGAAGAGAAAGAGGCGCCTGAGATGCTGTCCCGATGAGAAGACCCGTTTATCATCACCATTAGACGCAACTATTTTTCCAGCTGTCTTAATACACAACATGTTCTGGCTTCTTAAATCGCCACACACGCATTCACTACTTGGAAATATTGCAGCATAACTTCAGTCAAGGCATGAGCAACCTTGTATCACTCGATTAATTTGGGTTACCGCTGAATTTGTGCCAAATTACGAGTCATGAACAACAAGTTTAGAAGCAATGACTCCCAGCAGCCCTTGGACCAGTTCTTACAGTGTCAACCCCAGCCAGAAGCATTTCTGTCATGTTTGCGTAGATCTCCTCCAGATTCATCTCTCTGGTAACCAGCATGTGAGTCAGCAACCCCCCTTTAATCTCTTCGCCCTTCACCATCTTCTTTTTGATCTCTGAAAGCCTCTTGTCCACGTGGATCTGGCCTAAAACACACATTTATACAAACTTTTAACAAGAAACTGTAGCAAAAACTGTAGTAGTTGTAGAAGACCAGTTGTCTCATAGTGGCACTGAACCCCACACCACAGTTCCCTCTGCTCTTACTGAATTTGAAGAGGCCGTCCCATGAACTGCAGAATTCCTTCCAGGGTTTGGGAATGATGGGGCGCAGCCATTTGGGAATGGCACCGGCGTACATGGTGGTCTTGAAAGAGCTGAACATGAGGTGCAGTGCAGCAATGTACTCCTGACTCATCTTGGGAATTTCATTTTCCAAGCAGCCCAGGCGGGTTTCATACAAAATGGTTGCAACACCTAGGAAAGAGTTCAACATTGTGTTTTTCATGTCATATTGCTTCCCATTTTTGGACTTACCATATTGAGTCTCACTGAACTGAACTGAGCTGATTCTTGACACTATTATTTTCTATAGGCCTGCTTTATAGTTAAAATTGCAGTTGTTTCATCACTGGTGAACTTTGCAGCATTGACACTGTTATTGAATGAAACCAAATCAATATTGAACTGAATGAACTGAGCTGATTAATAACACTAAACTTAAGTTGTTTCATCACTGATGAACTTTGCATCGTCACTTTTATTTTCCTGTTTATTACTGTGAAGCTGCTTTAAAATTATCTGTTTTGTATAAAGTGCTATATAAGTATGTAAAAAGGTGACAAAACAACACACTACACTAAAAAACTCCAAATCCAAAAACAAATCTCCCCCAAAAAATCCTTATCTGTCTGTGGAACATCTGATTCACACCCAGACTCAGACTCCCTAAATAGCTGGATCAAATTTTATTCATACAAAGCCCTCATATTTCTTTCCAGAAAGACCACTATGCTACCTGATTCTCCTCTTTTAATTAAAAAAATCCCCACAGCATTGGTGGAGGAAATTAAACCACTATGAAAGGAAACCTCTGAGTGACATTGGCTGACGGCCAAATCCTGTCCTGTGATCAAAGCATAAAACTTCATATATCAGACCACTTCACCTTTAATACCCAAATAGAATTTACCACAAAAATGCACACTGTGCCCTCAGGCTCACCTTCCATGGCATATTTGAAGAACAGGTCATTGATGTTAAGGACAGTCTGTCTGTCGTCCTGCTGGCTACGCAGTGTCTTCACTCTCTCCACCAGGTCGTCCACCACAGCGTTGACGTCAGGGGAGAAAACAGTCACGTCTCTGGGCCGCATAACCAGCTGGCGCAGAACACTGCGCATCTTCAGCCATTCATCACCCTCGCTGGAGAAAGGAATCATTGTATATTTGTTAACAGAGACAAGAATCAAAATAAAAAAAATATTGGGATATTGCACACTAATACTAATTAGTCATTTACCTACTACCATTCAAGGGTCGGTAAGATTTTTCAAATATTTTTTAAAGGGGTCATATGATGCGATTTCAATTCAAATCTTAATTTTCAGGAGCGATTACTCCAGTCACTCCTTCAGAAATCATTATAATATGCTTAAGAAACATTGTCACTATTATCAATGTTGAAAACAGTTGTGCTGCTTTCTATTTTTGTGTAAACCATGATGTTATTTAGGACTCTTTGATGAAGGAACAGCATTTATTGGAAATAGAAAACATCTGTAATCAGGGCCGTTTCTAGCCAATTTGGATTTGCTACTCGTTAACGCGTTAACGTCCCCTTCAAATAACGTGACGCTCTGCCCTCAATGACGCTGCTCCCATTAAGCGCTGTTGGAAGTGAATGAATTGATGGCGGCAGTCATATTTCAGGGTGACCGTGCCACTCTTTATCACAACCCTGCTAAAAGTGCCAGTACGTGCACTCATTGGCGCCCCTTCAGCTGGTGGAGCCCTAGGCGACCGCCTAGCTCGCCTATGCCTAGAAACGGCCCTGTCTGTAATCAATCGTTTGTAACCACTTTTGATCAAGAAAAGTATCAAAAATCGTACTTACTCCAAACTATTTAACAACAGCATACCATTTTAATCCGAAGCGGCAAACCTACAACAGTTACCTGCCCAGATTTTAATCACTAGACCACAGCACCCCTCAAGAAAGCACATCAGTATGTACTTACGCTGAGATAAGTCCAGTGGATCTTCCCCTCATATCTCTGTACTCCTTCCAGGACTCCATGTTGCCTCTCTGAGGAGTCACACCTTCAGACCTGAGAACATGTGCCACCATGTCTCTGTCAGCGATTGACACCACCAGCTGAGGTCCAAATCGAGATTTGAAGATCTTCCCATACTTCTGAGAATGCTTCAACTACAAGAAGATTTGTAAACCTGATCAATGTGGATCTCAGAAATGCGCTTGAACCATTTGTTTTGTTCTTGTTTTTGCTAATCTGCATTAAAGTCATTTGTTTAGATCAGCTTACTGATGTAGTGTATGTGCTGTAATGTTGGCTTTCCTTCAAACTATAAATGCTTTATTGAAATAAGAATGGAAACAACATAAGTGATGCAGCAATAAAATATATTTGCCCATATCACATCACTCATTTCCTGACTGACAATATCTAGGTCTCCCCAAAGACCACATGACTGTTAGTCAACTGGAGCATTTCCCAGTATGAATGGCCCATTTGCAAATACATGCAGCCATTTGCAAATACGGCCCTCGCTGCAATCTTGCCCACTTTCATCCCCCTTCTCAAGTCATTTGTACCATTCATACTATGAAAACACAAAGGCACCTCTGTGTCTCCTCAGCCAGCAAAATCCTGGAAGACATTTCTCACCTTTCACAGTCCTAAGACAATTTCGTTGCACAACATAACTGATCCCTAATATATACATGTAAACCAATGTCAGTCATCACTGGCCATTTTAAATTAGTACTGGGGAATTTTTTGGCTCTGTTTCAATGCATTAGTTAGAATTTGAATTTCACTGGCCACACTCTAAAAAATGCTGGGTTAAATATAACCCAGCGCTGGGTTATATTTAACCCAGCATTTTTTAGAGTGCACATTCCACAGGACGTTGAATTGAAATGACATGAAGAGGAATTTACTGAATTGCAATTTGAGAGGAAATCAAGATACATCATTTCATTATTAATTACAAATGATTATGCATATTTACTCCTTGGTAGAAACAGTTTTCATAACTGATTAAATTTGTCTAGTACACTCTAAAAAATGCTGGGTAGTTTCAACCCAACTCTGGGTCAAATATGGACTAACCCAGCCGTTGGGTTACATTTTTACCTTCAATTTTTAACCCAAAAGTTGGGTTAGTCCATATTTGACCCAAAGTTGGGTTGAAACAACCCAGCATTTTTTAGAGTGTATAATACAATTATTACCTTAACGATATATATTTTTGCCCAATTTAACCCATAATATTTTGATTTGTTCATATAAATTAACGTATTTTAGTGTTAAATAATATTTTTGACTTGAATAAAACTAGTTTAGATGTTAAAACTTATAATAGATGTTAGCATTTTTAGGTTACAATTTTTCAGTATGTATTCGGTATGTATATGGGCTACAATGTGCATTCCTGAGTGGCGCAAATCTCTGTCGGACAGCTGGCAATCTTTATAGCTGGTCATTCTTGAGGTGTTTGGCCGTGACACCGTATTGCATGCTATATAATTCGAATTTGATCCTTCATGCAGACTGCGCCCAGGATAAAATAAGGTTTGCGATTGTCCCTCGCGATGGGGTGGAGACTGTACTCGCCGGTTTATGCAACTCCAAAAGTAATTCAACACCTCACGTGTCCGCACTGCACATTACATAGCCGAATCTTGATTGTGTTCCAAACAAATCAATCTAAGTTTATTTATCGTTTGTGCAACAGCAATTGCTGGCACTGGCAATTTCTGGCACTTTTTTTGTGCCAGATCGTAAAATAAAAAGTCACAGAGGTAAAGTTACAGTGAATAGGCTACAGAGAGTCAGCAAATAAAGAGGGTAAAACTTGAATATGTGGCCTTTTTGATAAATGAAACCATATGGATGAGCCTACATGATTGCGTCTGGGTCTTTTCCATTGAACGTGTATTGAAGGTGTGAACTGTGCGCTTGAAGAAACACCATTGAAATGCAAACACAAAAGGTAACGCGTAACGGTGGTCCCGTTTGACCGCTGTCGACTCGCCTGGATCTCATGGATGCGGCTGAATCCATCCCGGTAGAAGAACTCAGTGAGGTTCGCGATAGCGCTGGGTCCGGGCATCTCATGGAGGGTCTTCCCTCTCTCCACCTTCTGCTCCTCAGCGGTGGGGCGCACCATGTTCTCCTCCTCCACATCCGCCTCACTGTGCGCTGCGATCTCCAGAGAGCTGCTCGCCACGGATTTGTGCAGCCCGTTGGTTTGGAAGAAAAACTGCTTGCATGACTCCTGGAGCAGACTCTTGCGGGCCAAGTGCAGAATATTGCTTTGAAGAGCCATGCCAAAGACTGTACAACGTGCTACCAAGGTAAAGTCAGGAGTGTGTTGTAGATGTGGAGGTGCTCGCAGACCGGAGCGAATGCGCACTGATGAGTGGTGCGCATCGACTTTTTAAAGGTCCACGGGAGAGGTTAGGGATCAGCGAAGGGGATTGGACACTGGAGTTTGGCCCTGGCATGAACAGAGGTCCTCAGGTTTCATGTCGCTGCATTAGTGCTAATGTGTTTTTTGAGTTCACATACTCTCAGAAAACAATGGTACAAAACTGTCACTATGCAGTACCCTTTCAAAGGGTATAATAGGTAGGCTACTTTTAAGGTACGAATAGGTACTAATGTACCATTTAGGGGTAAATAAGGTATAAAGATGTACCTTTTAGCTTTTGTACTTTACTGCCCCAGTGACAGCTTTGTACCTTTTTTTTGAGAGTGTGTCACCTCTTCTCCATGTACACTACATCACTGGGTCCCATCATACAGGCACATGGCTTCTCCTAGCATTGCTATGCTGATGAAACACAGCTCTATCTCTCATTTCAACCAGATGATCCAACGGTAGCTGCACGGATCTCAGGCTGCCTGGCGGACATCTCGGCATGGAAGAAAGAACATCACCTACAGCTCAACCTGGCAAAGACTGAGCTTCTTGTCTTCCCTGCCACTCCAACTCTACAGCATAGTCTGAGATCCGCTAGTGAGCGATGCCTCGTGGCACCATCACAGAGAGGCTCAAAATCACTTTCCAGAACATTCTCGCTCACCGTTCCTGCTTGGTGGAATGATCTTCCCACCCCTATCCAGAATGCTGAATCCCTGACAATTTTCAAGCGACAGCTGAAAACTCATCTCTTTAAACGCTACGTGACTTCATATTAAAAAAAAAAAAATTCTTTCTCTTTATTTATTCCTTCCCTTTCTAGCTTGTACTTATTTGAACAATGCCTAAAACTTGGCATTTTAAGCACTTCCTGTGTCTGTTTGCCTCTTTAAGAAGAATCGCTTTATGAATTTCCCCAATTGTAAGTCGCTTTGGATAAAAGCGTCTTCAAAATGACTAAATGTAAATGTAAATGTAAATGTAAATTGCTGAGTTCTGTATCACAATCAAGCTCCCTCTGAAAGGGCCCAACTGACATATGAACCGAAACCACAAAAGATTGAGTATGTGTGCTTGTCTGTAATTATAAATATATTTTAGATCTTGTACTGAAGCCGTTTGAGGAATCAGAGCTGGAATGGTTCATATTGCAGACAGATCCTCTAATGTTCAATAAAGCTTTGCTGTCTACACTGGTTGCATGAAGTCGAAGCTCTTATGTGACTCATTTGAAATGGTCTTCATGAGTTGTACTCAAGTTAACAATCATTTACAAATAGATTTCTTCACCTGAAGGTCTTACAAGATTAACCTTGCACTAAAGTCTGTATTGGAGCAATTATTTTCATACTAAGCGTTTATAATATCTTAATATCTACATGCCTTGTTGCATTTAGCAGATTACAGCAGAGTAATAATATAGTAATGATGCTGAAAATAAATGTAAATGTAAACATCAGGCACTTTGAATCAAGTGTGTGGTTTTGGGGGCACCTGAGGTAAGAACCTCTGTTTTACACGAATGCAAATCACGCCTGAACATTCCTCAGCTCTGGGTAGGACACTATTGGTAACTTTCCCACAAGCTTGTTTTTGGAGTCCTGGAATAAAAGGGGGTTCATGCCCTTAGAACTGCTTACGTTGTATTGGGGGATATACAGCAGGAATATTCCCCCTGTTCCTTCTCAAACACATCTACACACTGATCCCTATCCTCCTCCTCCTGTTACATAACATGCATCATTCCTGTCATTTTACTGCAAACTGCCTGATCTAAATACCGAATTTCTTAAGTGTTCCCAGTGTATGGTAAATATTCTTTACGAAGCAACTTAAGGCTGCATGAAAAGACTTCCAGAGTCCTGCTTTTTTGTTTGAGGCCTCTTGTATTTAGACCCTCTTTTTGTTTCTTTCTGAATAGAAAGAAAGAAACAAGCTTAGAAGATGTGTGTTTACGCCAGATTCTCATCTTAAGAATTAAATACGAAATCGCTGATTCAATTTATGTTTCAGAAAAGAACTTTTGTGTTCCATCGCCTGCCTTTATTTAAATCTTTCTTTATCCTTCACATTGATCACTTTAACTGCACATGCACACGCACAGAAGGAAAGCCCACTGATTATCCTTTCTAGAGAATTGCATATGCTTCCTTGGTATCAAAACTGATGACCTCGAACCAAGCGGATATAGCTACTTAAAAGGGAAAAGCCCTAAAAACTAGAAGTCTCACTTTTGCCGAAACAGTTGTGAAAGATTGTTTTGCCTTTGGGTTCTTATATCAGTGTTTGGCAAGCATAGGTGCATTAGGCTTCTCAAAACTGAACTATAATCATTTTAATATTCACAATCCTCTAATCCTTTTATTTCAATGTATTGTTCAATTGGTTTTTGATAGGTGCATGTGCAAAGAGCAGAAAGGATTCATGGGCACAACAACAATCTGGCACAAGAACAGGCAGGGAAGGAAATGTGAAGGGCAATGAATGGAGCTGGTAAGGCAAATTAACTAAAAACAAAGTGACAAAGAGCTGAACCCAGATATGAGACCAACAGAAGAGCTCATGGGAACAACAAGCAAAAGCTATGTGTCAAGTCAAGAGAGCACATGGCAGCTGAACTCAATCATCAGCCATTATATCATTATTTTTATTATTATTATTATTGGTTTTGCCGCTTAACATTTTTGTGGAAACCATGATACATTTTTTCAGGATTCTTTGATAAATAGAAAGTATTTTTTTGAATTTTTTTTGTAACATTATAAATTACTTTACTGTCACTTTAGATCAATTTAGTGCATTCTTGATCAATAAAAGTATTCATTTCTTTTTCTTTCTCTTTTTTTTAATTAATCAATTAAATGACCATTTCTTTTATTTCATCCACCTTCAGCAGGTATGTCAAAAATCTTGAGGTGTAACTGAAGAACTGAGAACTTCACATTGAGTCCAAGGGTCATGTGGACACTGGGGTACATGAGGTATTTTATTGGTATTGTGAATTATTAAACCCATACAAAATGGCATATATGTGCATATAAAATGTGTATATACATTTTTGTCACAGTTTGTTATTCTGCAGCCTGTGCCAAAATGCTTTAATTTTTTCACATCAATACACACTCCATACCCCATAACAAAACAAAAAAACAGATTTGATAACTTTTATATTTTTAAAAATTGATTAAAGAGAAAAAACTGAAATATCACATTGACAAAAGTATTCAGAGTATTAACTCTGTACTTCATCAAAGCACCTTTGGCAGCAATTACAGCCTCTGGGTTTTTTTGGGGTATGATGCAACGAGTAACTAAAGAAAATGCAAAAACATATACTGTAATTCCATTACATATCTTTCAAAAGATCACTGGATCACCCAGAATGACACTATAATCATAATCTGAAAAGTTGCTATCGACTGAAAGCCCTTTTGTTTTTGCAGGTTGACAGAAAAAGCAAAAGTAAAGTTCAGTTTTTGTATTATTGTGAACATTTTCTTGCCTTTATGGCAGTTATGTAGACACATAGAGAGAGTAAAAACTACTCGCATAAGACCATATAAGTATTAGTATGTGTATAAATATACATATGGTGGTAAATCTCAAAAAGATTTAATTGACCTAATTCACCTAATATTAGTCATATTCATATCGAAGAAAAATCATAGACATTCACTTTTTTTATTCAACATCAAGATTTTAAATAATTTAATTTCTGTGTAATAAAACAGAGAAAGTGTATATTTAAGCACAAAACTGGTCATCATCTTTCAAATATGTAAATAAATACATCTTAATTTAGTACAAACATTTAATGTAGTCTCAGTTAATACATGCCAATACGGTCATATTAACTACCTATGTGTCTGTACAACATTAGTTATTGAATCAATGTGTCGAGGTAGTTGCTGAACAAATAACTAGTTTGTTTTGAGGGGAAACCACAGGAAATGCACCTGAAACATCAACTGGCAGGATGGCATTAGTATGTAATGTGCAAAATTGTATATATGAAGTGATGAATCAAGAGCATCAGTTTAAAACGGATCATCTGTATGTTCCTGTAGCTCAACTGGTGGTAAAAACACCAAAACAATAGGTTTAATTCAAAAGATAACATTTCAATGAGCTGGAAGTCGCTTTAAATCGCCTTGGACACAAACTAAAAAACCCAACTCTGCCTTTCACTGGTTTGTACACTGAAGAATATGAGGCTTGTTCTTTTAATATCCATCCATAACAAGATTACAAATTCGGGTATTAAGATGAATGGGGATCCTGGATTTCTCCTAGTTTGAGACTAGAGGATTATATGATTGAGCAAATCACATTAAGTGGGTTTCCTTCAGCACCATTGTGAGAAGAGGGTTACATTTGGAGGCACAAGAGATCACCTAAGTTCATTGTGGAAAAAAACAAACAACAGACAAATGCTTTACTTCCACCCTATATCTCAAAGAAAAACAATATCTATCAATTACTCACCACCGTGTCCTTCCAAAACTGTATGACTTTCCTTCTGTGAAACATAAGATATTTTAAAGATCGCCTCAGTGATAAAACAAAAGAAAGTCATGCAGGTTTGGAACGACAATGAAAGTGGAACTTCTAAAAAATTAGTTCTAAAAATAACTACGCTTCTTAAAAAATGCTGCCTTTAAATATAGCCCAAAATAATACTTAAAGGGATAGTTCACCCAAAAATGGACAGTCTGTATCCAGATCAGATGGTCACTGCAGTCACCCGGATCCAGTCCGTATCCAGCCCAGATGGTGGATCAGCACCTAGAGACAACCTCTACAGCCCTGAATGTCAGCGTAGACCATGTCAGCTAGATGCACCCCAGAGACAGATCCCCTGCAAAGACCTCGTCACCTCGACGACCATCAGCACAAGACCACGGGAACCAGACGAGTCCTCTGCACAATATGACCTGTGTTGCAGCCTGGAATTAAACCACGCCATGCTGGTTTCGTCTGGCCAGAAGAGAACTGGCCCCCCCGACTGATCCTGGTTTCTCCCAAGGGTTTTCCCCAAGGTTTGTATACATTAATGTTGATTAATGCATGATGAACTAACAATATCTTAATAAATGAAAATTAGATCAATACATGCTGTAAACACTGTTCACTGAGGTACGTAATGCACTAATATAAATGTATAGAGTCTTGTTAGTTACCAAAGTATGTTTTATTGGAAAAAAAGGTTTACCAGTACATTTCAAAAACAGGTTTTGGCTTTTACATACTGTACAACTTCTTAATTCTTTACAGTTCAGTTTCTCACAACAAATTCAAAAATAATCATTCTTATAATTACACACATCCTGTTTATAATACTATACATATTAGATTCTTGAATCTTTCTGAAATGACAGCAGTTTTGCTTCATTCTCGCTGTCTTTAAATGGCTCTGTCTGAGACAAGCAGCCATGAATTGTCTTTTATTAAGATGCTGGCCGTCCCAGGAAGTGCGTTGTTTGGGCCTGGTGTCTCCAGATGCTGACAGTGCATCACCGGGCCGTGAGTGAGTTCACTTGCGGAAGCGTTTAAACAGAGGATGGACATTCTTGCTGGCTGAAGACTTGCTACTGCGGGACGTCTGGTATTCCATGTAGACTGTATCATCTGCACCAGACATGGAGCTCATAGTTCCCATACGACGAGAAAACTATAGAAATGGGTCAATTAAAAAAATAAAGACAATCCTTACTGATACGTTAAGCAGGTTAACATAAATCATTCTGACACAAACACAGATTAACCCACTCCTTAGAATGCTTTAATGCACGTCAACACTATAAACCATAAGCAGAAAGGCGATAGGCTGAGGGCATGTGGATGAAGAACTAAAATGGTTGGCTGGTTCTCAGTTTACCTGAACATTTCATTTTCTCACCAAGTCATTCCAAAACCTCTGACTTTCTTTCCTCCGTAGGATAAAAAAAAAAGAAGTAATTTTGAAGAAAGCGGTTTTCTATGTTTTTCTATTCTACTGTTTTCATAGAAAATTGAATGGAGACTGAGGCTGTTAGGATCCAAAACTGACATAAAGCACCATAAAAGTAATTCATACCACTCTTTGATTTCTGAAGCCATACAATAGCAGGGTTTCTGCAGGATTTTTAAGCTCAAATTTACCTGCACAAATAAAATTAATACCATATGAGCGGGGTAGGGCAATGTCTATAGTACCATATTAAACTATAAAATTACTGTAAAAAGCATAATTTACAATTCAGATACAAGTTTTCACAAAAACAAAGTTTTATAAAATGATAAACTTTACATTTCAGCCTTTAAACCATTGTTAAGAAAATGGATGAGTCAAAAGTATTATATTAATTTAAACAATTATTATCAATAAATTATTATATAAATTAAATAAATTAGGGGTCTGCGATATTGACAAAAAAAATTATATCTCGATAAATTTCTGGGATTTTATCGATAACGATAATTAGACGATATTTTGCTGAGTGTGTTACTGTGCTGATATCTTAAGGACTACCGTGGACAGCTGACTCCTGAATTTTTTGATACGCAGGTGATGGAGATTTACCGCTGATTACAGAACCGTCTTTACTGACAAGATGCGCATTAAATATCGCATGCAATTTATCATGCAGCCCTAATTTAAACGGTTGATTCATTCAGAAACTAAACACCGTCCTGTTGCTCAGAGACGCAAAACAGCGCTGTTGCTGTGTTTGAAATGATTTTTGTTGGAGAAATAGATGGTGTCTAAAACGTAAGTCACTTAATATTTAATTTAAACAATTATTATCAATAAATTATTATATCAATTAAATGACAAATTATGGGTGTGTGCGATATTGAAAAAAAATGATATCTCAATTTTCTGGGATTTTATCGATAACAATAATTAAATGATATTTTGCTGAGTGTGTTATTGTGCTGATATCTTAAGGACTACCGTGGACAGCTGAATATTAATTACATGTTTATTGAACTGTAGTATAAAATCAATGTCCCATTTGTAATCATGCTTACTTTTGGAGAAAAAAAATGGCACTCTTCGTGTGATATTAACTATATTAAATGATTTAAATATATACATTTTCTGCCCCATATCTTAAATTATGTGACAATTCTAAATGCATTTTAATAAGACTGATTCATGCAGTGAAAGAACGCACTCTAAATGCGCACGCGCACTAGTCTAACCTACTAGACTCCATCACCTAATGCGTGAACTTTGTAGGTGTTGTGTTTGCTTTTCGCGATATACTCGTATCATCAAATCGCACATCGTTAAAACAACAATTATGATATTATCGCAGACCATACATATCGCACACCCCTGTGTTTAGATTTTTAAAATGCATTATCTTCTTATCGATCTACCAGTTCACATTTAAAGCTCTGCGTGTTTGCAGGGTAAAAACATGGGTCGATTTTCGCATTGGTCTGAACTCTGAACAAAACAACAGATTCTCTGCCAGCAGGTGGAGCGTTTGTTTCCACAGTAACGGCAGAACACAAAGCAGAGCAGCACCGGATTTTGAACGTGCAGCGCTTGTGTTTATTCAATAAAATCATAGCCTTTTGAAGTTTAATCCTCACATTCAGCCATATCGCAATTCTGGTCTTTCCGTCCCCAATTTTAAGACCTCTTGAAATCATAATTAAGACTTTCTTGTACAATTTTTTTATTATTATTATTTTTAAATTTTATTTAAAAGGGACAATACACATTAATTAACATGAGTAAAACAAGTCTACTATGTAAATGTGCCAGATTTAGTCTTTAGTTTATTCTTTCATCTGCAGTAATCCACAAGCAGAAACAAACATATTACAAAAACCAGAATACAATTATAAAAAAAAATAAAAAAAATAAAAAAAATAAAAACACACTACTTCAAATTATGAGGACATATTTGATTATCCAGTAACCACCCTTTTACCGATTCAGAAAAAGGAGCAAGAGATGTAATATTTCTTAATTCTATGGGTATAGTATTCCAAGTATGTACTGCTCTATAAGAAAATACTGATTGCCCAAAAGTACTTCTTCTATATGGTATTATACAGTCCCCTCTAGTAGTGGCTCTAGTAAAAGAATTCAAATTTTTCCTGATAAATTTATTAAGTGGGAGCGGAGCCAAACCATGCAAAATTTTGAACACAAGTAAAATATCTGCAAATTTAATCATATTTTCCCAACTTAAAAACCCATATTTAGTTAAAATTTCACAATGATGATATGAATTAGACCTTTTATCCAATATTTTCAAAGCCTGCTTATAGAGTCTTTCTATTGATTGCAAAATAGTCCCACCTGTCTGTGTCCAACTGGTGAGACAGTAATTCATATGTGAAAAAATCATAGCATTAATGTATAACTTTGAGGCCTCAGTGGTTAAATTATTCCTAATATATCTAAAATTTGCCAAATTAAATTAGCAGATGGTGGTCTATAAATTCCAATTACAACAAATGACATTTGCTCAGACAATATTAATTTAAGACCAATACATTCTATCTCGTTCATACAAGACCACTGAAATTGCTCACATCTTATACTATCCTTAACATAAAATAGCACACCTCCACCCCTTCCATCTATTCGATCTCGTCTATACATTTGATAACCACACACATTTAACATATCAGCAGGGGCATTTTCATGCAAGCATGTTTCTGATAAACATAAAAAATCCAAATTTGATTCATGTAAAAGATGGTGTATTTGATCATTTTTGGGAATAACACTTCGAATGTTTAAATGTCCACCTAGTATTCCACTTGGTTTCGATCGACAATCCCAAAGAATACGAGCATGATTTACTGTTCTAAAAAGCTTAAAACAACGATGCTTTATGATTGCCGGATTTATCTTGCGCATTGATTTATTCAGTAATATTGATGTAGTCCTTTGCACATGGTTTGATATAGCCGATGGAACATCGCCTGATGGAACGCCGGCCTGAAATGTAGTCACCGGTGTTAGATCAACGAAGGACTCACCCACTTGACCAACATCCACAGTAGGCGAATCACCGTCAATAGAATGACCATATCCCAAGGTAATATCCTCCAAAGTCGAACGCTGATACACACTCCCAGCAAATGTAGTTTGATGGTGCCAATCTTGGCCCATCTCGTCCGCACGTGGGCCCGGATTCAGATGCACATCTCCCGCAAGCAACAGCGTAAAAAGCAGGTATCCAGAAAGTTTCCTCAACAATTTTGATGGTTTACATTTTATCACATCATTTTTCGATGTGACAGTTGGAATAATCGCCTTCCCATAATCAAGAATACTGCGATAAGATGCAAATTGTCCAACAGGCAAAGATTTGCCGATATATCCAAGGTACGAAGGAAGCACCAAGTAATTTGAACAGGTGATCACATTTTCTGTATACTGAGCTTGATTGATTTCCATACACGGTCGTACCGAATTGACTACAAGTGCCACAACATAGAACATAGTCCATAAAATAATCTTACTTCGAAAAAAGTGTCTATGAACAACATTTTTAGGAAACTGTTGGCTTGATAGCAGCGAGCCAGCACCTGCCCGACCTCTCACTGCTGCCGACGCCATTTCAAATTTAAGACTTTTTAAGGCCTTAAATTTGATACAACTAAATTTAAGACTTTTTAAGACCCCGCGGAAACCCTGAATAGTTTTGTGTGAGGAATAGACTGAAATTTAAATAGAAAATTTTGCTCTTCATTGCAGTAGTCAATTTGCATCTGACCGTTCACATATTCTGACCGTACAAATTTGTGAGAGACAAGAACTGCCATATCTGAAAATACCAAAGGTGAGAGCAGTGTCATTATTCTTAACTAAATCTAAAATTTCTAATATAAATTAAAAAATAAAATAAATATTAGATGAAAAACAAACTAAACGAAAATTTAAATTGCTGTGTTGGCAACTAATTTAAATAAGTTTAAGTACTAAAATTACTAACTGAAATTAAAAAAAATAAATTATTATTATTATTTTTTTTTTTAAATATTAAAGAATAAAAATTACAATAGCGCTTAAAATGACTAAAAATATAACCAAAATTAAAAACGACAACTGGAAATATAAAAGTAATTTTAAATTTGCACGCACGTTATACTGACTAATGTTTTTTTTTTTTTTCAGCCTTGGATCTTGACAAGTCTCAATCTCTGTTCACTTTCTTTACATAAAAAAAAAACTGCATAAACATACTGCTCCTTAATGTTCCGCAGAAGAAAGAGTAAATGACTAATTTTTTGTTTCTGGGTGACCATTCTTTTAAATCTGACCGGAGACCAGTGTTTGTAATTTCTGTGGTTAATAATCAAGATCAAAACAGCAACTCACACCTAGCAAACAAATGAGGCAGCAGAGAGGAACAAAAACGAGTGGAGATACCTGCGGCTTCCCTCCCACGTCTCCCATCACAACTTCCTCTTCTGCGTCAAGATCAGATGCTGCCAGAACCTTCTGCAAGAGCTGCTGCTGTTCCTCACGAGAGGAAAACATCAAGTCTTCCTCCTCCATCCCAGCCAACTTTGTGATCACCTAAAAAGAAACAACAAGAATGTGACAGACTGACACTCAGCGTACTGGCTACCATTTCCAATCAGCATAATCAAATTCAGGTGTTTGCAGTTCAAGTATGGCCTTGAAACCTTGAAACTGTATCCCTGGTCCACCAGGAAGCGCTGTCTCTTGGTGGAATAAGTCATTTCCTGTGTGTCCTGAGAGACGAGTGAGTAGAAGTAAGCATTGTATTCCTCTGCAACCATACCTGTGCAAAAAAAAAATTATGACAGGTCAGTTTTATGTACAGATTTGATTTGAAATTTTGTTGCATAACAATTAAAAATTAATCCAAAAATATTGCATCGTAATTTCTTCACTAGAAGTTCTAGATGATCTCAGAAAGCATGTATTATATCAATATACAACATCAAATAAAACTAAAATGTTCTATCCAGATATCCCATAATGATGTTCAACGTCAATTGACTTCCAATGGCCGGTTACCTTTCTTGGCTCGCAGCACTCTGCCCAGTCTCTGAGCTTCTTGACGACGAGAACCGCCGTGAGAGGAGATCTGGATTAGCACGTTTGCCTCTGGCAGGTCAAATGACGTATCTCCTACCTGACAGAAGAAGAAAACAAGAGAAAGCATAAGAATGGAAGAGGAAGATTGAAGAAGAGGAAGACAGCCAATCAAACCTGCTAAATAGGACTGTAAAAAACTAAATGCCTAAATCTTTCATGTGAAACCAGATAGAAGTGAACATTTGAGAAAACTAATGCCAGAAACACAAGATCGCCTTGGCGTATTGTTACATTTCAGAATGTAACACACTATAAAAATATGATTTGAAGCCTTTAAGTTAGTTTAGTAAATATACTAATAAATCCTTAATTTCCTGGAGTAAAAAAAAAAAAAAAAAAAAAATGTAGTTTAAGATAAATGCTATTCTGTGATATTACTTGAGTGAACAAATTTTGTTGGTGTTGTCTACAGGACGGAATGCTGCACCTAATGGAGATAAAAAAAGATGCATATGAACTTTTTTTTTAAAGAAATTTGTTTTTTTAATACATATGGTGTTCTTTGCAATTGTAGTTTTTGGTTATTCAAAGGCTTTTTAGAACATCTACAACATCAACATTATTATAAAACGGATAGTTCTGGTTCTATTACTTTTTATTAATATCATTACACTTTATTTACTGTTTTATTTTGTGAAACCTTACTACGTATATGGAATAACCATTTTATAAAAGCAATAAGCCCCGTGAAACCGTGGTTTACAGTGAATTTATAACAGCTAAGGGGGTTTTAGGCACTCCGCTTCGCGCCACTTCGTATAAATGTACTGTAAACCACGGCTTCTTGGGGCTTATTGCTTTATTATAAAAAAATGCACGCACTGTCCCTATTACATACCATCTTTTCACAGTCCTGCCTGCCACCTTTTTCTGTGGAGATACTCTTATCTTATTTGAATAGCCTGACTTTTGAGGACAATCATATCAGCACACATGCATCATGTTTCCCACTAAATCATTTTCAAACATTTGCATTAGGGTAGAATGTAAAGTTAATGAAGTCAGAACAGCATCCCAGCACTCCTGAAATCAGTGCCTCAATTAATTAGACACCGTCAAAACCTTTGTTGGATGCAAAATGTAAAAAAAAAAATTTTTTTAATGCCAAATATTTTGTTGGAAGTTTGTTCTCTTGGTACTGCTCAAAAAGTATGGCATATGTAAAATGAGTAATACATTTTTTCATATAAATTAAAATTAAGTGTGTAATTTCTGCATAACATCACCAAAATAATGACAGGTTATTTATTGTTTGATTTACTTTACCATGACTTGTGGACACAAGGGTTTACTCATGACAACATTCAGAAATGTACCGTTTAGTCTGCTAGAATTTTAAAGATATATAGATGTTTGATGTTTTAAACAGCAGCAGAGTGATTGTTCTGTTAAATGATTTATGCAAAAAAAGTTTTTTTTTTCAGGTCATAACACATCTTAGACACATGAATGTTATTAGCGTTTCTAAAGCACCTAATCTGTAAAACTGTGTGTTTATCATGAAATATGGCTGGAACGTCAAGTTCTGAAAGGAATTAAAGGGTCACATCAGTGTATCCATCACCTCTGCTGAACTCTGCTAAACTTTGCATTTACAGCAACACACCAACTTCTGACTGTGTAAAAGTAATTTGGAGATCTAATTAAAAGGTATTTACATTGAATAGCATTATTTATGGTCACACGTGGCAGACTTTTTCATTTGTGTAAAAGAGGCTAAGAATAACACCTCAAAAATTAAAAGTTAATAATTCAAAATCAAAAAATTTAAAATACTAATTTACATTTTCACAGGAAAGTGGACAAAAGAAGGCCATTTACCTTGGAGATGAAGATGGTATTGATTTTGGGATTGTGTTTAAAGTTTTGAAGGATCTGCATACGTTCTCCTTGAGATGTGGGTCCATAAATATACGGTCTGATGAGAGAGAGCAAAAGAGAATGTATTTGTACATATGTACATATATACCAAAAATCATATATACCATCTTGTGCACGTTCAAGAACGCACTGACCCTTCGTACAAGGGAGTTCACATGCTTACAAATTTGATACGATTTTATTAGTGACCATTATAATATATAAAATCAAGGTATCAACTTAGAAAAAGCATATTTCTAGCAGAATCCTACTGTACATCCACATGTTATTAAACATATTCTTAGGTATGTATACCTATATATAAATATACATACCTATACAGGGTTTCTGCAGACTTGAACAAGTTAAATTTAAGACTTTTTAAGACCTATTTAATACCACCTTATATGAAATTTAAGACCTAAACCTGTAATGGAAATACACATTTTATTACATACATATATGTAATATTTAATGTGTATAAATTAAAAAGAAAACAAAATATCAATGCTGTAATAAATGGTATTTATTACTATGATATACAGTGAACTTTTCATGTCAGCAGACAATATTCCATACAAAATATCCCCACAAAATAACTGCATCACTGAGATTTTTGGTGGAGTAAACAATTTATTCTGAAGCAATATTTTCATCAGTGTTCTATCAGCTTTTACATACTTAAATCTGCATATTTACCTTTACAAAGGCCTATTTTTAACCTTTTTAGATGTATGCATCATCTTACATGTCAAATTATTACAATTTATCAATAAATTCAATATACACTATAGGGCTGCTACCAGTCAGATTAAATAATTTACACTGCAAATAACAATAATTACAACTGCAATAAATAATGTTATGAGATTAATGTTTTAAATGCATTTATGAATATACAAATAAGAAATTTTTAGGGGAAAAATGCATATTTTTCAACATACTTCTCAACTAAACTACCAGTAAGTGGAGTTAAGTCACTTGATGAGTGAGTCATCGAGTCATTCATTCAACTGATTGAGTGTTTTATCATGCTGGTATCTTAAGGAGTTTCGTGGACAGCTGACTCCTAAAGTTGTTCATATTCTTCATATTCTGTGTGGTGGTCAGATAACTTTAAATAGATTTTTACCTTTTATGGGCATTTTACCTTTATAAAGCCATTTTTCTATAAGTGTGCATTATCTTTTGAGTCAAATTCTTACATTTAATCAGGGAATCTCTTTTTAATGATAGGCCTTACGCATTTGTCAATCCTCCCCGCTTGCTATTTGGGGAACGAACCCAGCGCTCTGATTGGCCAAACTCTTCTTCTTTTGCTGTTGCTTGATTTGAGTACTGCGTGTGGACAGAGGTGTAACCAGGTTTTTGCGTAGTTTAGAGTGACAAATCGTACCAGCGTACATTGAGGTCAAAATGCGTACCTGCTATGCAAAATGCGTACATGTTGGCAGGTCTGACTGCACTACCCAAGAGAGTCTCATCAATAGGAAAAGCTGCTTTTACAAAAAAAAAAATAGCTGCTTGCGTGAACAGCAGATATAGAGTTTTTTCTGGAAAAATCAATCCCACAATTTTACAGTAATTTACCAAGTTTTATGTTTGAAAGAGGCTAACGAGTAGTTCGTTCATGTATAAAGGAACTGTAGTACATTTTAGTCTTTTTTCAGATTTTCAAATACCGTTTTGCATTGAATCAGTTTTTACTGTTATGTTTCATGAAGCTGGCTGGTTGGCTGATTCATAGTTTAGAACTCTTAACTGAAAAATATTTAATGCTTATTAAGCAAATTAAAGGAACAAATACGCCTTAAATACAAGAGGCCACTGAAAGTAGTCTCAGCCTCAGACGTCACGCCCACGGACCGTTGGCTAAACGTCTGATGCAAAAGTGGAAACACTTCAGGAGTTTCGAAGTTGTCGTCGGATTGGTTGAATTATACAGGATTTCCGGTAGACATGCGTGTCACGTTCTTTAACATTCCGCCTGGAAACAAAGATGCCATGATGCCAAACCCCCTCACGAAAGATGAAAGCCGTCGTGTTTACAACTGTGATGACGAGCGCTTATCAGGATCAACTAAATGCTGGATTTTCAAAAGTATGTGAAATATTTAAAGTTCGCGGCATAGAATATTTAAAATATGTCCGAGAGTTTTATACACTGTTATTGTGGAGACATTTCCACGCCCCGAAACGTGACGATGAACGAAACTAACTGTGATTGGTTGTTTGACATGTCGGTCAAACGGCCTCACGGGCGGGCCTTGGCCAATGAAAGCTGCCATGAATTCCAGACCTTCACGCCGTCAGTCTGAAGGTCTGGCTACGTGAGACTACACTGAAAGTGATTGTTGAGCTCTACAACAAACCTTCCAGAAAAATAATTGGCAAGCATAATGTTGTTGGGGTAAAGCACTGGTGTATGCAAAAGTGATGTTGCACAAATAAAATGAGGCATTACTTGTTCAGGCGGATGGCATATTCTTTCAGAGCGAAGACGTTGTCAGCAAAGACGATGATCTTGTCGTTTCTCCGCTCGTGGAAGCGGATCAGGAACTGACATGCACGGAACTTGTTGGGATTCATGGTGTAGAGCAGAATTCTCTTCTTCGTCTTTATGGCCACATATTCCCGATAAAACTCAGGAGACATGGGACACCATACCTAGACACACAGAGAGCAAGAGGGAAATGTACTGTAAGCCTAAAGCACACAAAGGGAAAACATTTTACACAAAAATAATACACACCACTCTTTACATTTTTCTACAACACCCATTGGATTACTGCACCCCTCCAGTTAGCTTAATTAGCTACAAGGATTAGCTCCTCAAAAGGACAAACTCCAACAAACTCTCATGGTCACTAATCTATGAAGCTGCTATTTAATTAAAAACATATATGGAAGTTATTATATACATGTAAACCTTATCTATACATCTTTACATACACAAAAAGGAAATAAACTGAAAAAATATTTTAATCTTTTCATCAAGTTCCTAACTCATTTTGTGGTTAAAGGATTAGTTCACTCCAGAATTAAAATTTCCTGTTAATTTACTCACCCCCATGGCAGCCAAGATGTTCATGTCTTTCTTTCTTCAGCCGAAAATTAAGGTTTTTGAGGAAAACATTCCAGGATTTTTCTCCATATAGTGGACAATGCAGCTTCAAAGGGCTCTCTGCCAAAGGAATAAGGGTCTTATCTAACGAAACAGTCATTTTCTAAAAAATAAAATATATATACTTTTTAACCATAAATGCTCATCTTGCACTAGCTCTGTGATGCACGTCTGCAAATTCACGCATTACGTAATCATGTTGGAAAGACCACTTTTTTCCTAGCGGAATAAATCTTTTAGGTTTCAAAAGATTTTATTTCTTTAGAAAATGGCCGATCGTTTCGCTAGATAAGACCCTTGTTCCTCGGCTGGAATCGTGTAGAAGCCTTTGAAACTGCAATTTGGACCTTCAACCTGTTGGTCCCCGTTGAAGTCCTGGAATGTTTTCCTCAAAAACCTTAATTTCTTTTCGCCTGAAGAAAGAAAGACATGAACATCTTGGATGACATGGGGGTGAGTAAATTAGCAGGAAATTTTAATTCTGGTGTGAACTTTTCCTTTAAGGGCTATAAAAGGGAAGGAAATTATTTTTTCTTTAGAATAACCTGCAGTGCTTTGCATTGGAGGTTTTTAATATTTATAGAGCTTTTTTGTAAAGATGGTGTTCTCAGCATAGTAAACAATGCATGGATCTGCACGTGGTTTTCTGCTCATGTGGCTAAAGGGTCTGCTGGGCTTTTTGTTTAGTAAGATCAAAAAATGAGAGGCAATACTGAATAACAGTATTGTATTTTGATTGTACAAAAGGCTCCAAAGCCTCCCAACACAGTGTTTCACAATTTCACACACCTTGTTGACCCTCGACAAGGTTCAGACATCAATCTAAGTTCACATTATGAAATATGCACATGAAAAGATCTTTTGTTGTCTTTTTTTGTAACTTTGGGGGAAATGTTCAGTTTCTTTCCTGTTACATAATTGTTTCAGCAAGATAATTATATTTTAAAAACCCTCACCTCAGCACACTGGACTTTAGCAATGTAACCACTGTTCTGTAGTTCCATCCAGTTCGCCTCATAGAGCTTCGGCCCAATCAGGAAGTTAAGATCGACAATCTTATCATCCTCTCTCACTAGTGTGGCAGTGAGACCCAGTTTACAGTGAGCCTGGACTATCGTCAGAACACGACGGAACATCTTTGCTGCAAGACAAACACAAAATAGTCAGAAATCTATATGGTTTTAATTTAATTATAATATTATTTGTGTTTAAATAATTTCTCTGTTCTCAATGAAAGTGAAATGCTGAGCTAAGCGACACAATTCCAGCCAATCAGAAGATATTCCTCCTATATTAAATTTAATTTTGCTTCTCCACAATTTTCTGAAATTAATTCAGACTAAAACAGTTTTAAACAGAAGAACAAATATCTGAGCTTGATGTGAAGAACAACCTCATTGGTTCTGCTTCTGTTTACCACAGAGTATCTGCAGGATTTTTAGGCTCAAATTTTAAACTTTTTAAGACCTTTTGTAAGACCTGCACAAATAAAATGAATACCATATGAGCGGGGTAGGGAAATGTCTATGGTAAGATATTAAACTGTAAAATGACTGTAAAAAGCATGATTTACAGGTCAGATACAGTTTTATAAAATTATAAACTTAACATTTCAGCCTTTAAACTATAAACAATTTTTAAGAAACTGGATGAGTCAAAATTATCAATTATTATTTGAATTTAAACAATTATTATGAATCAGTTATTATATTCATTAAATAGCATTAAATAATTAAACATTAAATAACATTAAATATTTTACTGCCTTAAATGTTCAGAATTTTAAAATGCTGATTCATTCTCTGCCAGCTTTTGGAACGGAAGAAATACAGCGGTTTCCCTGGTAATGGCAGAACAAAGCAGCGCTCCTTTATTTAAAGGGGTCATATGATGCGATTTCAATTTTTCCCTTCTCTTTGAAGTGTTACAAGCTCTTGGTGCATAAAGAAGATCTGTAGTTTAATGGTCACACTAAGCCATATCGCGATTCTTGTCTTTCCGTCCCCAAATTTAAGACCTCTTGAAATCATAATTATGACTTTCTTGTACCATTTAAGACTTTTTTTAACTTAAATTTGATACAACTAAATTTAAGACTTTTTAAGGACCCGCAGAAACCCTTTACCATATTTGATGTGCATTATGCATGCGTGTTTGTTCAACTCTGAATAAAAGCCTAAATTAATTCTCTTTATCATATAAAATTATTTCGGTCTCTTCAGAAGACTTGGATTAAACCAAGTATATATTCATTCCATTAAATGTCCATTCATAAAGATGAATAATGTCATAATGTCTTCATGAACTATTTGAAGTTAAAAATGTTGAAAAAGTTCATTTTTGGGTGAACTATCCCTTTAAGATTGCAAAAAGAAAATGTTGCATTGTTCAAATATTTGCCATTCAAAATCCAAAAACAAATCTTTGTAATATTTGAATTTTCTGAATTATATCTGAATTATGATTGGTTGTCTGTCTTGAAATTACTGAAATTTCACAGTGGGTGAGCTAACTAGTGTGAAATGAGGAAAATCCAAGTGACCAAAAAAAAAAATTGCACTGATGACATGATTTCTCACTTGATATTCTATCAAGCAGCAGTCATGGTGTGTGACCTTCACACACTAAACCTACCTGGGATTGTGTGCACCTCATCTAGTATAATGAGCCCCCACTCCTGACTTTTCATCCACTCCATGACCCTCTCAGCCTCCCATGAGCGTTTCGTGGTGTGGCCCAGCATAGAATAGGTGCTAATGGCCACTGAGCAACCGATGGGTTTGTCTTTTGCGTCTGAAGTGAAACGGCAGATCTGGGAGTCATCAATGGTGGACCACATCTTAAACTGAGCCTTCCACTGTTCCACTGACACAGAGGAGTTTCCCAACACCAGACAGCGTTTACGCACTGTGCAGGCAGCCGTGACGCCCACCAGTGACTTACCAGCACCTGTGGGACAGAAAAGTAGAACAACAAAAGACCTCAATATAGATTAATTTCATTTTACCTCAATAATATCATTCAAAGAGCTTCTAAACCCAAGTTGCTCTGGTAATGTAATCTTAAATTCTTTGATCATGTACATGTATTTTTATGCCTTGCAAACGTCAACATTTGGTTTTCTAGGGTATTAAGGTACAATTTCTGGTTGTCAGCTTTTAAAAGCTACGTAAAATGATGTTAACTGTCTAAACTAGATTTTTAGAAAATGCAATAACTTGTGATAGTCTTGATAGCATAAAAACATGGTTTAAAAATTAAAAACCAATCAACAAGGTTTTGCTTTGAATGCTATCATTTACAGCAAATGTGATGAATTTACAGCTGTGTTGGAATTGTGGGTGTAATTACAATAACAGTACAGTTTCTAGCAATTACTTAATTACATATATATGTATATAAGGGATGGGAAGATTCCCCGATTCGCTTGGTGCATCGGCCTAAAAAGTTAACGATACAATGCATCGGTTTAAAAAGTGTGCATCGGCTACAAGTTGGCATTTATATCGCGATGCATCGTTTCTAACATATTTACATTGGTAAAACACGATTTATTTATATATAATTACTAGTGGATGCGCTATACTTTTGTTTAGAAAGTGACCAATAATCTGTGACCAATATGCAGATTGATTTCTCCTTTCTAAACTGTTTGTCAAGCGTGTTCTCTCATCACTGCTGCTGCGTGATTGTGACGCATCACAACACTACGGAGACCCGAGGAAAAGCGGGGATTAAGTCCAAAACCTGACCTGAAATAACCTAACAAATCAATAGGGGCTAAAGCGGTTCCATAAATGCCAAATTAAGTTCACACAATCTCACTAATTTGTGCACGCTTATTATTAAGCAGCCCTTAATGTCGATCATGGATCAAATCTATCCACCATCGCAAACAGCGAATATATCTGTGCTGTTTAATGCATTTGAGACGTTGTGTTTTCCTCAGTGCATAACTGACATGTCACAAGTATATTTTTTCATCTGTAAATGTTAGAATGTCATGCAAACATATTCATTTTGCTGTCAGGAGTGGGCGAGGCTTACACGAGTGAACGAGCAGCGCTGCTGCTCGCATGTGCAGACTGCGCACTAAACAGACTGAGGGCAATCGAATAGGAGCGCAATAATTCTGAGTAAAATATACATTTTACTAAAATATTTGTTGTTGGACATTAAATGTGTCTTCTGTAGAATTTTAAACCTACATACAAGTGTATTTTTATGATAGCAGTAACTTTAAAGGGACTATTGTAATGGGTAAATCAAATGTAGCTAGTACAGTACTAATTACTAAGCTCAAATGAGTTCATGTGTGTTGCTTATAGCTGTTAAGATATAGTAATTTTCTTTATTTATTTTAATTATTAATTCAGTGATTTTTAACTTTTAATTTAATTTAATGTTCTGCTATCTGTTCTGCAAACTATAAAAGGTACAGCTGTCATAAAACCAGAGAGAAAGGCTGCATGGCTAGAAACTATAAAAAATAAAAATAAAAAGTCAACATATATGTAAGGAATAAATGTAACAATTTTACATGAAAAATTATGTATTAATTTACTTATACAAATCTGTCATAAATTTAAATTCATACAATTGGAAAATGTAGAATCTTTTTGTGTTTGGGGCCAATGAAAATGTTGAAAGGGCAATGACAAAGAAATACTTTACTGACCTTAGAGATTAAAAACCTGTTTTGGAAAATGAATATTAAATTATGTAATGCATTATTATTATTATTAGTGTATTAATTTAATGTATTTAATACACATATCCAGGCAGAGGCAGAACTACTAAAGTCTATATCATAATTGCTGCAATGAAGACATTGATGGAAAACAGTCTGAAATTGCTCATTTCATATTTATTTTGTTATTTTTCCCCAAATAATACTATTGAATTTTATCATTATTACATATTCCAAAGTCTTGTCTGTTTTGTTGGCTGTGGATGCACAGCCCCCCACAATCCAGGACTAGGCATCAATGGCTTCTGGGAAGAAATGGCTCAAACACTGTACATATGTTGAGAGACTGTTTACCACAAGGCAGTACGATGACTCCAGATCGAGCTCTGCCGTTCCCAAACATCTTCCTCAGACTCTTTTCCTGATATGGTCTCAGCACAGCGGTGGGCTTCAGGTCCATGTTGATGTCTGGGTTCACCGTGTCATTACGGAAGTCATACTCGGCCAGGAGGGGATACTCCAACTGAATGCAACGTTTCTGAAGCTCCTCTATCATTTCCTAATAAGGGCCAGCACAAATATGAAGAATGAATAAGACTAATATGCATGAAGTCTTCACTGAATGCTCTAATCTAAAGGATAGCCAACACAAACCGTTTAAACTCAACCAAGCCTGTCAGAGGAACAGTCAAGGTAAATGAACCTTTAATTCACAATGAAGTAACATTCTCATTCAAGCGCAGACACACACCTGACGGATCTCGAACGACACTGTTTGTGTCTCTTCCTCCTCCTCCTCCTCTTTATCCATCTGTTCGTAGTAACTGAAGATGTCCTCTGGCACCTGATTTCCTGTGCGCTGCCCATCTGAAGGCTGGGAGGTGGATGGACCACCATTGTCCTGCTGAGACTTTGAGATCTAGACAGGATGACACAACAGGTTTTGGTAACAGATATGAGCCTTTTGTTCCACTGGGAATGTTTTAATGTCATTATGTTTACACCCAAGCAACATGTTTTGTGCTCATACTCACTGCTGGTTTACTAGAGATGGTCTCAGTGATGAGCTCAGTCTCCTCACCCTCAGCAGACCGAAGACGACAGTCCCGAATTACAGAGTCCTGTAAGAGCCTCTGAATGACATCAGGGAAAGCACTCTCCACAAAGTACCTGTTCTCAACACACACACACACACACAAAAACTTAACCATCTGCACTATCAATGGCATGTGATTGTTGCACAGTCAAGTTTTTAAGGACTCACAGGTGGCAACCAAAAATTTGTGTTCAGTAAAAAAAAATGTAATACAAGAAATTAATACTTTTAACATACAAGCCAAGGATGCATTAAATCGATCAAAAGTGACAGACATTTACAATGTTACAAAAACACTGATGATCAAATGAATGCTGTGTTTTTAACTTTCCATTCATTAAATAATCCTGAGAAAAAAAAAAAAGTTTCCAAAAATATTAAGCAGCAAAACGTTTTTCAACATTGATAATAAGTGTTTTATGAGAATCAAATTAGCATATTAGAATGTTTTCTCAAGGATCATGACACTGAAGACTGAAAAAATAGCATTCAAAAAAAATTATTTTAAATTCGAATTATATTTCAATATTACTGTTTTTACTGTATTTTTGATCAAATAAATGCAGCCTTGGTGAGCATATGACACTCCTTTCGAACACTTAAAAAATCTTAATGACCACAAACTTTCGAACGGTAGTCCAAAATAAACAATTACATTTCACAATTGACGATTCAGAATCAAGTGCATCCAATCTTACAATTCAAAACTAATACTTCACATCCAAGTTCAAGTGAATCCAAAGAGTATCCCCAGTCAAACAACACCCGACTTCCTCTTATCTAAATACTATCCGCTGTGCTCAAAATGCCACCCACTGTCCAATAATAAACTGACATCTAAATCATTCAATAGACTGTATATATAATATTCAATCTACAACGTGCTCTTACGTAACTCATTTTCTAACCTTTCTTTAGTAAGAAGTTACTAAAAATCTGTGCAAAATGAACTGACCTGTTGTGCTTCAGGACTAGTTTGACTTTCCCGTAGCTCACTGTGCACAGCTGCAGGAGAAGAGAGAGAGTAAATTAGTGGCTTTGTTACATAGAAATTTTAAAAATCATTTTTATATTACATTTATGCATTTACCAGATGCTTTTATCCTAAGCGACTTACAAAAGAGCAGCAAAGCAATTAGAGCCGACAATAGTCGTAATAATAGTCATGCATTGGTTTAAGAGTGTGGATGGGTCCCACAAGGTTCATACAGACTTCACTGCCAGCTCACACACACCTTAATAAACTGCACTATGCCGTCTGGCACAGAGGTCTTGCTAAGTTTCTGCAGGTACTCTACGATGTCAGAGGTCTGCAGGCCAACGCTCACAGCGGCGTATAGAGAATAAGCTGTCAGCTTGTACTCGTGCACATGGGTAGGTCTGCACACCGGCTCTGATATGGCCACCAGGAAGTCCTGAGCATATTTATACACGGGAGAGAAAGCCTCTAGGAAGATGTGACCATCTGGAGCCTAGAGTCAAACATATGGATAATGATAGTTCAACTTTAGATCTGGGCAAGTTAAGATTATAACAAATATAGCTTTCTGTACAGCACTAAAGACAGTATATTTGAAGCAAAATATAGGTCCTGAGCCATCTCTACACCAAGTGATAAATTATTATTTAGGCAATAAAACAAAACCAAAAAATCTCAAATTCTCCCTTTTCGTTCCCATGTCACTTGGTCAAAAATCAAAACTTGGCAAGGATCAAGGATCTTCAGTCTTACCACCCATAGGGGCCGGGAAGAGTGATCATTCTTGAGAAGCATCTGTAGTCTGTAGTCTTTGGCTCCATACTCATCCAGTTTAGTGCTGGATTCATCCACCTGCTTCCCAGCAGCTGCTGGAACAGCCTCCTGAGACTCACTGCCCATCATCTCTTCATCATCCTCTTCCTCATCATAATAACGTTTCTTGGACTTTTTATCTGAAGTGAACAAACAACCATTTCAGCTATTTAGACTAGTGATGATCAATCCTGCTACTGGAGATCTGGTTTTAGTTTAAACTTTATGAGTTCCAAAAAGAACCTGAAGACCTCGCTGGTTCAGGCGTCTTTAGTGATAATGTGAGTTAACAGCATTTAGAAACAATATCTGAATCTACACTTAACCCCCTGGGAAAAATGTACATTTGAACATACTTTTAAAAAGAGTGCCTATTACTTAATGCCTAGAATGCTTAAGTGTGACCTGGAATGCAATGTTTTTTTTACATAATTTTCATTACGTTTCATTTCAGTGCTTTCTTGATCCCTTTCTTGAGTGGGAATCAAGTACATCTTTATATGTAATTACATAATGTAATTTCTATTTAAAAATGCATACTTCATCCATCTTACCTCGATCACTCTTATCTTTCTTTCCCATAGTGTCAGCCCTAGAAAACACTCCCCTATTGTGAATTCAGTGATGGTTAATCACAATTTAATAACAAAAACGCAAACGCAGGATTTATTGAGACGCCACCGCTCTCACGACCATGTCCAGATCAGAACGCGCTTTCTCTACGGATAAAACGCTTGAGAAATGTAAAGCAGCCCACAACAGTAGCGCCACCTGCCGGCTGGACGTGCAGGCGCGCAAACGTCACTGACTGCGATCAAAAAACTGTCCAATAACAACTGACTAAAATATTCGAACTGTGGTGAAATACAACGCCGTCGCCATTTTAAATGTAATTTAGAATTTATTTCACTTTAATACAGTCCAAAGATCAGCATTATTTGGAAAAGTATATTTAATGACAGGGCGTTATGTGTATTAAAACTACAGAATACTTCACAGTTTACCAATTTACCACACAACTAACCAATTTAACACATTTATCATTTTATATTTGTTATATATGAAAAGGCAAGAGTAAAACCTGACACATGACTGGTTTCAGACGCTGTATTGGGCATCACAGGATTAAACACTGAATATCAATGCAAACAAAAACATAAGACTATGTGCCTGACTCATAAGACATGAGCAAAACTTATTAACTTGTGTGTAAATCACTGGTAAATAACCAGCATATGCTGTTTTTTTCAACAGGGATATCCTTACAGCCAGAAAAAACCCAAGAGACTAATGGTTCTCAAACCTTTTGACCCTCTTTTTCCAAGACAATATTTAAAGGCTGTCATATCTAAGCTGATAAGTACCTCTGGTTGTAATATAAACAAATAAACTCAAAAATATGATGCCAGTTTAATGTTGTACATCTTTATATTTAGTGTTTTTAGCATTTTAATTAAAATTGTTAATATAAGTACATGTAAATAATTTTCGGACTTATTGGTAATTTGTTGAGGGCCCCTGGTTGAGAACCGATGTAAACTAAAAGTCTGTTCACACAAACATTAATTAGTTTCATATAAGCAACGTGCTAAAACATGTTAGCAGTGTTAAATCATGCTAGAAACATGATAGCAACCTGCTAAGTCATGCTACCAGTGTGATAAATCATGCTATAAAACATGCTACCTATGAGATAAAACATGCTAGCAGTGTGTTAAATCATGCTATCATCCCATCTTTTAAAAATTTTTGGAACTATTTTAAACTTTCAGGCTAGGCTTTCCCAAGCCAACATCAAAGTTTGTCTACAAACATTACTATCTAGTTCAAAATAAAATGTTTATCACACAAAGTATTCATCTTGGTGTGAACAACCTATGTGATTTCTTGGGGTATTTAACAGTGCTAATAAAACAGACAAATATTTGTATGGTTTATCGTACCCCATTCTCTGTCCAGTCAACACACAGAATTTTGTCTTCATGGGCAGCAAGATCATAGAGTGGAGCTTTACAGCTGTAAAGAAGAAACCAGGACTGTTAGGGACAGATATGCAGGAACAGGATGGTTTTGGGTTATAATGTATCTGTAAGTCGCACACCTCCTTGTGTCCCACAGTTTGACCACATTATCTAGAGATCCTGACACAAGCTGATGCTCGTGAGATGGAGACCACCTGACCGCTGTCACCCAACCGTTATGGGACGTCAGAGACAGGAGAACTAGAGAGCCGTCTGGAAAAAAAAAAGAGAGATATGAGCAATTAAAATAACTGTTTGGATGAGAGGGCATCATTATATGGGATCTCTGATAGTCACCTTTAGATCTTGGGTCCCATAGACGCACATGTCTGTCGGTGCTGCCCGAGGCCAGACGGCGACACAGTGGAGAGTATGAGATAGAGTTGAAAACCTTACTGCCCGTCTGCAATACAAGAACATCAGTCTGTAAATCCAGCAGTCCTTAAAGCTAATGTGTACATATTTTTCATTTCTTAAAATACTTTCTCCTGACCCAACTTAATGAGTGAGTGACTGAGTGAGTGACGTGACATGTGGCCAAGTATGGTTACCCATACTAGGAATTAGTGCTCTGCATTTAACCCATCCTAAGTGCACACACACAGCAGTGAACACACACACCGTGAACACACACCCGGAGCAGTGGGCGCCCAGGGAGCAGTTGGTGCCTTGCTCAAGGGCACCTCAGTCGTGGTATTGAAGGTGGAAGAGAGCGCTGTACATTCACTCCCCCCACCTACAATCCCTGCCAGACCTGAGACTCGAACTCGCAACCTTTGGGTTACGAGTCCGACTCTCTAACCATTAGGCCACAACTTCCCCTGTCTAGTAGCAAACGGAAAACATGGTGGTGCTGTTAACATATTGCTGTATAAATGAGCATCCCGATCAGCCCAAAAGACCAATGGCTCAACCAATGGTGTATGATTAAGATGGAACTTTCTATTTGGGAAACATGTCTGAAAACAGACGTTATTTTATGCTTGGTGACACAAGTGTTGCAAAATTAAACACTTCACTTGTCCAGAATCCCCCATCCATCATAATAATTATAAAAAGAATAATAATAATAATAATAATAATGATTATTATTGTATTTATTATAAATAAGCAAAAAAAAAAAAAAAACTTAGTTAGAGGTAAAAATAAGTATAAACTGCTATTTATAAATAATAATACATAATTTATAAAATACACATAACTTCAATATTTTTTATAAATTGTTATTTATAAACATCATCATTTATTATTATCAATATTCATTATTTATAAATAGCTATTTATAAACTTTATACAACGTTAACATTTTATGCTCTCCTGTCCATATCTGTGAAATACAGTCACTAGAGAACTAAAAATTTTAATTTTGTGTTTTACGTTTACATTTAGTCATTTAGCAGACGCTTTTATCCAAAGCGACTTACAAATATGAAGACAATAGAAAATCAAAACCAACAAAAGGGCAATAATATGTAAGTGCTGTGACAAGTCTCGGTTAGCCTAATGCGATTACACATTGCAAGGGTTTTTTTATAATAAAGTAATAAAAAAATATATATATTTTTTTATAATAAAGTAGATAGAATAGAAAAAGAATAGGGAACGCTAGTGTTAGAGGGTCTTTTTTTTTTTAATAAAAATAAAACGTCAAAAGAATAGAGAATGCTAGTGTCAGAGGCTCTCTCTCTTTTTTTTTTTATACAAGAAGACAAGTAGTAAGAATAGAAATAAAATAGAGAGTGCAAGTTTTAGAGGGTCAGGGTTTTTTTAAGGAAGTTTATATGAAAAGCAAAAAAATAATTACAATCACTTTCAAATAAAAAACAAACGGATCTAACTGGTGTCACTCACTACTGTACTCTTCTGCTCGCCAGTCTCTGCATCCCATAGACGGATGGTGTGATCCCATGATGCACTGCACAGCTCCTCAGCATCCACCCAGAGCACAGAGGACACTGCCTCATTATGACCAGAGAAAGTCATGAGGGGAGTCTAAAGCAGAATAACAAGCATTTATAAAACTGCAAAGCATTAATTAATAACAAGAGTCTGTGTGTCATGAGGATGCATAGACACTAACCCGTGTGAGCCCCATCTGCTCTGTTTTCTGTTTTTTGCGTGGCCTGTTGGGTTCCTCGATCTCATCCTCTTCCACTGTTGGCACTGAGGACAACAACAATACAAGTCCGTTTTTTTTTCTATGTATTATCTTACATCATTTCATTGTTTCCTTTTTTGAACTTGGATGTTTATCTTGTCTTTTTGAATTAAACATCTCACAGAACGAAGGTTCCAAAGAAAACATACCTGCTGACCATATCTTAAGCATTTTGTCCCATGAGCCACTGCAAAACTGAAGAGAAAACAAAACATGAGACACACATATGTAGAGTAAATCAAATGCATGACGTTATTTTTGGTTATTATTATTATCATCACCGGTATCATCTTTAAAAATAAAAACAAAAATATGCATACACTACTGTTCAAAAGTTTCGTGTTGGTAAGAATTTTTTTTATGTTTTTGAAAGAAGTCTCTTATGCTCACCAAGTGTGCATTTATTTGATCAAAAATACAGTTAAAACAGTAATATTGTAAAATATTATTTCATTTTAAAATAACTGTTTTTTAAAACATATTTTAAAATGTAATTTATTCCTGTGATTTCTGTGATGGCAATGCAGCCATTACTCTTCAGTGTCACATGATCCTTCAGAAATGATTCTAATATGCTGATTTTGTGCTCGAGAAACATTTCTGATTAGTATGAATGTTGAAAACAGTTGCTGCTTAATATTTCTGTGGGTAACAGTTATACATTTTTTTTCCAGGAGTCTTTAATTAATTGAAAGTTTAAATAAACCGCAACTATTTGAAATAGAAATCTTTTGTGACATTACAAATATCTTTACTGTCACTTTTGATAATGCATTCTTGCTGAATATTAATTTCTTTCAAAAAAAAAAATCTTCTAGTACATAATACAGGAAAGACAAACTGACAAAAAAAGACTAGCAAACACACACAAACCTTCGTCCTAGTGGGGTCGACGGCAACTGTGTCTACACTTCCTGCGTGTCCACGACAACAGTGTCGGGCCTCCACTTTGTTCCATTCGGAATTCCACTCCCACAACATGATTGTTTGATCCAGAGATGCGGTCAGGAGCAGAGAGCTCAGACCATCTAGAAGGCACAGAAGCATCAAACACATGTAGAACTGACAGAAATCTCATGCATCATTAACTCTCAGATTCATACATTCAAATACATATTAGGCATCTCATACAGGTGATCTATTAAATTAATGCACTAATGATCCAGTTTGAAGATTCTCACTTCTCTTCACCCAGGCTACATCCTTCACAACATCAGTGTGTCCAGCCACAGTCATCACAGCCTTCCCTTCCATAGACCAAATCCGTGCAGTCTTATCATAAGAGCCTGTGAGGATCCTGGGATTCGGGCAGAGGAACGAGTTTAATAGATCAGCCACAAATCTGTCCAAGCAAATCAAATTTTGACTTCTGTTTAGTTTCGCATGAAACACACCATTCAGAATCTGCCTCCACCGAGCTGATCCAGTCATCATGCATGATACACTCCTCCGGCTGTGGGGCTGTGAACTTCTCGACATATTCTATTTCCACCACTTCTTCCTGTTAACACACACACACACACACACACACACACACACACACACAACACAGATGAGCATGTAACCAAACCTGCAAATATATTTTTGCTAAGTTCTCATAGCAGTTTAACTGTTAAAAACAGCTTGAAAAGGCTAAACAATTACACCAATTCATATGGATTACTTTTACGGTGTCATTTTTTTACTTTTTGAAGATTTTGTTTGCATGGACTTTCAATGGATAGATAAAAATGATGAGAGAACATTAAAACGGTAATATTGTAAAATATTACTCCAATCTGAAATAACTTTTTTCTTTTGTAATACATTTTTAAAATGTAATTTATTCCTGTGATTTATTCAGTGATCTTCAGTATCACATGATCATACAGAAATCATTCTAACATGCTGATTTGATGCTCAAGAAATATTTAATTTATTATTGAAAACGGTTGTCCTGCTTAAAGGGGTCATAATATGATGCGATTTCAATTTTTCCTTTCTCTTTGAAGTGTTACAAGCTCTTGGTGCATAAAGAAGATCTGTAAAGTTGCAAAGACTAAAGTCTCAAATCCAAAGAGATATTCTTTATAAAAGTTAAGAGTCAACCACGCCTACCTAAAACGGCTCGTTCTAACACGCGCCACATGTCTACATCACTATGTGGGAAGATTTGCATAACGCCGCCCAAATGTTCACACAAAAAAAGAAGGCGTAACTTTTATTCTCGCTGTAGTATTGTTGCTGCCGCCACCATGTCGTGAAGACAGTGTGTGTTTCCTTGTGAAACGAAACTACTTTGTTTGGCCTTCCAAAAGAGGACGATATCTGCTTCGTCATGCCTGGAGCTGATCCGTGCTGGTTGCTGAGGAATAAATCAACTTTGCGCTGTGGATCGCCGGATCGGCTTTCACCGTGGACGAAGCGGAGTCCAGCCCGGGGTCGTCACATGTGGTTGCCGCAAGCCCGCCTGCCTCCGCACACTCAAGGCCGCCGTGTGTGACGCTGTTTCGTTGTGAAAGCGAAACTACTTTGTTTGGCCTTCCAAAAG
>NW_015549647.1:1495621-1498453 GCF_001515605.1 Sinocyclocheilus anshuiensis
GTCTCATCGCTCCGGCCGGACAGGGCATCACAATATGGTAAGGGGCGTAACATTTCCGTCACACGCTTGAGGTATTCGGCCAATCACAAAGCTCTGGATAGCTGGCCAATCAGAGCACACCTCGCTTTTCAGACTGATGAGCTTTGTAAAAATCGACGCGTTTCAGAAAGGCGGGGCATAGAGGAGAAACAATAATGTACAGTATGTGGAAAATAATGTGTTTTCTGAACCTTAAACCGCATAAACATTTCATTACACCAAATGCACAAAATAATGTTCTTTTTAGCAGCATCATATGACCCCTTTAATATTTTTAAATCATTTTTACATATTTTTTTTCAGGATTTTTGATGAAGAGACAGTTCAAAGAAACATTTATTTGGAAATAGAAATTTGAGTTCCAAAGATAAACAGAAGTCTTATAGGTTTGAACAATATGAGGGTGACTAAATGATGACAGAATTTTCACTTTTGGTTTAACTATCCATTTAAATTCAGTCTCAAATAGTTTGACTGAAATGATACTTCACTGTCAAGCAATCTGATTTGTGCTTGTAATTTTTGTGTGCAAAATATGTATCACAGGGTCAGTGAACAGACTGTATAGATGTGTGCTTGCGAGACTAAATTAAATGCCCTGCCATACCGTTGAGATGTTCTCTTTCTCCATGTGACTGGCCAGTGAAGTGCGGAGAAACTGACCTCGAACCAGGAAATCAAACTCGACATGTTTGTGTCCATCTGTAAAAAGACACACGAGTGATGTGAATCTAATCTAAGAAAGATACAAGGAAAATACAGTCAGGGGCTGTATTACAGAAACATCCTACCTGTTTTGTAACCATGGCTATTTCACTTTGAACATTTTCAATAATTATGATAGGAAGTTTCTGTAATACAGTCCATGATCCTTAAATCGGTGAGAGTCCTATTAATAGATTCCACACCATTTTTGGAAAATGACTTTTAGGAAGTCCTGCAGCATAACAAGGTGAAAACACGTGATTAAAATAACCGAATGGTAAACAAGCTGACCATTCTTGGCTTCCAGCAGCTTGTTGATGACACCACTGAGATCCGCCACCTCCGAGGCAGCAGGGATGGAGAACGGAACATCATCTATCAGATACCTACAGAGAAGAGCATGAGGAGAACATCTTCCATCTCGTACAAACACAGCCTACATCGATTTCACTTAAAAACCGTTAAATACCCAGATAATTCTGAGCATAGCTTATAAAGAAGCAATTTTCACTATATGAACAACACTATGAATACTACCAAGCAAAAATCAACTGGATATCTCTTATCTAGCTAAGCTAAACGTTTCAGCTATTTGTATTATGCACATCAAATATACTCACTTTTTGTTTTCGGTGAAGAACCGGGCCTGTACCTGCGACATTTTATCTTGTTAGCCTGTAACTATTTAGAAAACGCATCTGATCCGTGGCGAACTTCACTCTGTATGGAAACACTTTGCCACCATGTGGTTCCCCAATGCTTGCGGGTGGAAGACGTGAGACTCGATCACAGAGCAATCGATGGTCGACAAGTGCATATATGTCTATGGACAAGTGCGCTTGCAACTGTTCATGTCTGACTTGAGCTCCATACTTACGCATTACCATTTTGCATATTGCATTTTAAATTGAATTTCGCTACCTATATGCTTCCATACATACTGTACTACTAAAGTTTCTGTGGATTTTTTTTTAGTGAGAAGACGGTATAAATGTTGTAAAGTATGTTTGATTCAATGTAAATCCATATAAAATAACACAACGAGATGCTGCACAATGGAAATATTTTACTGCTCTCCCCTGCTTCTCAGATCTTTTCCTGAAAAAACACCAGTAATCTCCCATGTCTAGAGTTACAAAAGAGATCTTAACCATGTCTCACACTGTACTCAGATTTACCCAGTGGCAGAGCTAGAGTTTTATACATAAGGGTGGCTAAGACTAATTCAGGGGGTCCATAGACCATGACAGAAAATCAGTGTAACTCCAACCTCGCATAAAAACCTTGAATGAATCCTACAATTGCTGATCACTTCATATTACCCCACATTAGCTATACATTCCTACCATAACTTCAAACGTTAGTCTATTGGAACTTATTTCTCTTATTTCTATCATCTGATTAACCAGCGGTTGGAGCAAAAGGTCTAACATTATCTTATGAATAATTGACAAGCTTGCGATTAAGAACTTAATTTTTCTAAAATTTTCTAAACTAAACTAGGCTATACAGAGAGCCCTAAAGGGGTCATATGATGCGATTTCAATTTTTCGTTTCTCTTTGGAGTGTTACAAACTCTTGGTGCATAAAGAAGATCTGTAAAGTTGCAAAGACTAAAGTCTCAAATCCAAAGAGATATTCTTTATAAAAGTTAAGAGTCAACCACGCCTACCTAAAACAGCTAGTTCTAACACGCCCCCACATATCTACGTCAGGATGTGGGAATATTTGCATAACGCCGCCCAAATGTTCACGCAAAGAAAGAAGGCGTAACTTTTATTCTCGCTGTAGTATTGTTGTTGCCGCCGCTGCCATGTCGTGAAGGCGCTGTGTGCTTCGTTGTGAAAGCGAAACTACTTTGTTTGGTCTTCCAAAAGAGGACGATATCCGCTTCGTCATGCCTAGAGCTGATCCGTGCTGGTCGCTGAGGAAATACATCAACTTTGCGCTGTGGATCGCCGGATCGGCATTCACCGTGGACAAAGCGGAGTCCAGCCCGGAGTCGTCACATGTGGTTGCCGCAAACCCGCCCTCCGCCGCTCACTCAAGCTGGCCTCCGCTCACTCTAGCCCGCGGTGCGTGACGCTG
>NW_015549647.1:1499194-1500180 GCF_001515605.1 Sinocyclocheilus anshuiensis
CTTTTCTGTAAGTAAAATTTTATTTCTTTTGATTTTTGGGTGAAATGCGACCTGGACATGCTCTGCCAGGATTTCCCTCATGCTCTCTACGGAAGAAAGTAATATCTCAATGTAAATAGGTATATATGTATACATTTCTGTATATATCTCGAGCTATGAAAGAACAACCTCTGATCAATAACGTTTCCTTTTGGGAAGTATATTTGAATATTATAACAGACTAAAGACGGAACTAATCACTAGAAATTCTGAATCCATAGTTCAATAAACTGTGCAAGTACAGAGGATCTTTGTTCCATTTTCCTGCATTCTTTTCAAACATGTGATGTCTTGTCAGCCAGTAGCCGTTAAACAGCACATGTGATATGTATTTCATCTTTTTAAAAAGCCATGTCCTTCTGCTTCCTGTTGTTGTGCTCCTGTACATCACAGTTCCGAACAGCAATATTTAATGTTTACGCACAACATCACATCTCTTTATCCAGACGTCCTTGACAAACATGTCCCAAGCAGTCTGATCAACACCCATCAAGTTGACAGCCAACATAGTAACTTTGCATTGTTTAGGTCACGTCGTCCCAGCAGGCCGAGGGGTCAAGGTTGTGTCTGCTGTGGGTCCGCAGCTGCGAGAGGCCTCTCTGTTTTTCCCAAGACTCTCCGCTGTTGCAGACCTGCCTGGGGACACCATGCAACTCTCCTGAGTCTGCTCCCTTGGCAGTGAGCACCCGTGGGAGGCAGTTTGAGAGATAACGTACCGCTTAAAGATCCCCACATTACCTCACCAGATAAGGCAGAGGGAGGGGATGGAGCCGAGCGGGGTGGACATTGGGCCTTTGGGTGGAGGAGAGGGCCGAACCCCTTCAAGCATTTCGAAGGAAACGCTCAAATGCTGTCATTTACATACTGTTTCGGTGGTCTGGCCGGTGGTTCTCATGGCAGAGCGAGCGCTGGAAGAGGATGTGGCACAGGAGAGGAGAGAGATGGGA
>NW_015549647.1:1500293-1500868 GCF_001515605.1 Sinocyclocheilus anshuiensis
TTTTCAGACCGATGAGCTTTGTAAAAATCGACGCGTTTCAGAAAGGCGGGGCATAGAGGAGAAACAATAATGTACAGTATGTGGAAAATGTGTTTTTTTAACCTTAAACCGTAAACACATTTCATTACACCAAATACACAAAATAATGTTCTTTTTAGCAACATCATATGACCCCTTTAAGGTTAAAAGTAACAATTGATTTGTATACAAGTTCATATTAGACCATTTTATAATAGCGTTATATCTATACATTTTTATTAATTATACTAAAAAAGAGTAATTATGAATAAAAATATAATAAATATCATTTTTTTTTAAATTCTCCTCTCTACTGTACATTTTTCTTGCTAGTTTATGGACACTGAATGTATTTTCTGTGGTTATGTGACAGTGTTTTCAAGCTGCTGTCTTTCCGCTGTTGAAACACTCATTGAGGGATTACATGAGACACTATACAGTACATTAAGTAAGTTGTAGTTATCTTTCAACATACCCCCGGATGTTCATTTATGCGGTTAAACAAAACAAAGCTTAGTGTTTAGCCTCTTTTTTGGCCCAAGAATGTATATATATAT
>NW_015549647.1:1501148-1517883 GCF_001515605.1 Sinocyclocheilus anshuiensis
TATATATATATATATACTTTTCTGTAAGTAAAATTTTATTTCTTTTGATTTTTGGGTGAAATGCGACCTGGACATGCTCTGCCAGGATTTCCCTCATGCTCTCTACGGAAGAAAGTAATATCTCAATGTAAATAGGTATATATGTATACATTTCTGTATATATCTCGAGCTATGAAAGAACAACCTCTGATCAATAACGTTTCCTTTTGGGAAGTATATTTGAATATTATAACAGACTAAAGACGGAACTAATCACTAGAAATTCTGAATCCATAGTTCAATAAACTGTGCAAGTACAGAGGATCTTTGTTCCATTTTCCTGCATTCTTTTCAAACATGTGATGTCTTGTCAGCCAGTAGCCGTTAAACAGCACATGTGATATGTATTTCATCTTTTTAAAAAGCCATGTCCTTCTGCTTCCTGTTGTTGTGCTCCTGTACATCACAGTTCCGAACAGCAATATTTAATGTTTACGCACAACATCACATCTCTTTATCCAGACGTCCTTGACAAACATGTCCCAAGCAGTCTGATCAACACCCATCAAGTTGACAGCCAACATAGTAACTTTGCATTGTTTAGGTCACGTCGTCCCAGCAGGCCGAGGGGTCAAGGTTGTGTCTGCTGTGGGTCCGCAGCTGCGAGAGGCCTCTCTGTTTTTCCCAAGACTCTCCGCTGTTGCAGACCTGCCTGGGGACACCATGCAACTCTCCTGAGTCTGCTCCCTTGGCAGTGAGCACCCGTGGGAGGCAGTTTGAGAGATAACGTACCGCTTAAAGATCCCCACATTACCTCACCAGATAAGGCAGAGGGAGGGGATGGAGCCGAGCGGGGTGGACATTGGGCCTTTGGGTGGAGGAGAGGGCCGAACCCCTTCAAGCATTTCGAAGGAAACGCTCAAATGCTGTCATTTACATACTGTTTCGGTGGTCTGGCCGGTGGTTCTCATGGCAGAGCGAGCGCTGGAAGAGGATGTGGCACAGGAGAGGAGAGAGATGGGAAGAAAGAGTGTGCGGACACAGAGATGGACACAACCATGCATGAAACAGGGAACACATCGAGAGCCAAAGAAGTGGGTGAGTGAAGGAAGAAGTGGATGAAGTGGTTTGTGCTCAAAAGGATTTAAACCATTTGGTTATGAAGAAAAATAAGACATCATGAGTTGGGTTTTATTGTGTATCAACATGCGCATCAAAAGTGAATATCATGGCTTTTCACACAGATTAGTTCCAAATTACTTCAGTACAGAATGTTGAATTTTTTTGTATTAATAAATAAATATTATTATAAATAAATATTAACAAATAAAAATAAATAATAAATGATCAATAATATTATGAAATAAATATTATTTCTAAAACTATTACAAATAAAAAAAAATAATTAAAAAAAACGTTGTATTATACTAAAATTTTCTGAAATATTTAATTTTAACTTTTCACTTCTTTGCTGATAATATAATTTATAATGAAAAGTTTGTATTACAATGAAAAAGGCAAAATAAAAGCTTTTTCATCAGTGGTCCATAACAGATTTCAAACCCACTTTAGATTATATTTAAATACTATGTACTAATATTAAAATTAATCTTTTGATACACTAAAAATGTGTAGAAGCAATTTTGTCTCAGAAATAGCTACATTTCACAAAAAAATTACAAAGAAACACCAAGTAACATAAATTAAACATGAAATTTTGAAGTAGAAAAACTAATTATAACTAAGTAAACTAATTAAAAACTAGTATTTTGTTGTAAAATGTAATCCATTAATCTTTATTTTATTTACAACTTTGAAAGAACATTCTTCAAAGTGTACAATGCATTTATGTTGTAGACAAAGGTATTTACATTGTACTTGTATTTTAAAAATACGTTCATATAATTACGGCTGTAATTAATTTTAGTAAATGCATCTGTAATTACACTGTTGACCCCTTAACCACCTTTAAACTAACCCATACCACTAAACCCGTGCCTAACCTACCCGTATTCCACATCAGTAGCAGCAAAAGTGTTTTGCAATCCCACATGAACACAATAAATACATTGTACCTAACAATTATTCTTTTTTGGATAGCATTTATTTTACATTCATGTTCCTTGTGTACACTAATTACAATAACTGGATAATGACTAGGTACTAACCCTGAACCTGAACTTAACCCATGTAGCTGCCTTATACTACAGTACTTTCTTTGGTAAGTACATGTACTGTAAAATAAAGTGTAACCATTTTTTCATTTAACTAGTATAGTTTGATACAACTAGTAATTGAAGATACCTAATATAAAATGGGACCCACCTCTAAAGACTCACAAGACATGGTAAGAAGTTTTCGCTCATTCTTTTTTATTGTCTTAGGTAAGGTCTGGACCGACAACTCCATCCAGAGTATGTAAGACCCAAAACTCTCCTGAGAATGCAGCGAGAGAGAGGAGTCGTGTTCGGAACCTTAGACAAGCCTTCCACAGCCTGCAGGCTGCTTTACCCTCCGTCCCTCCCGACACAAAACTCTCCAAGCTGGACGTCCTGGTACTGGCCACCAACTATATCGCCCACCTGACCGAAACCCTGGACCAGGGTGGGATGTTGGGGGACCATACCATCCTGCAAAGAGCAGAGTACCTGCATCCTGTGAAGGTGAATGTTTGTTAATATTAGGTCAATATGTAATGGAGAACACGGTCAGAAATAGCATGTTACATATCGATATATAGTGCCATCTATTTAAAGTTTTACATTATTGTAACATTTTTTTCTAGGTTTTCTAAGGGATTCAGTATCTTGTGTATTTAATATATACATGAAGAAATAGTGATGGACTTGTCTTCTTTCACAGAAATGGCCCATGCGTTCTCTTCTGTACTGTGGGAACATAGGAGAGCGACTGACAGGAGCACAGATCAGTCAGGAGGCATCTTGCCTGCCGAAGGTTAAAGCAGACTAATGGACTGAGAAGACATTTCAGATACTCAGTAATTGTTGGAAAACACTGATGCATGTTAGAAATTGACCTGAGCACTTTTTTTTGTAAATATGATTCCTTTTTTAGTTATGTCTTGAACATACAAATACTACATAATTTTCCTTTTATTTTGATTAAACACTAGTATATAATTGTGTTTATATATTATTCCACATTTATACTGTAGTCGGTTGTGAGAGAAAATATTGTCTGTGGTAATAGACATCATGACACAGAAACTGTCAATAGAATATTAACATGTATTTTTGAACCATAAAATGCATATGTGGGTCAAAAACACAGAACATTCACTTTTTTAAAAAATATTGTCACATAAAGTGGTCTATTCATTCCCATTCCAGGAATTCCGTAATTAAGTAAAATAATTGTTTTCACAATTTGTTTGGTATTTTTTAAATTAATATTACTATTTAAAAAAAGGTTTAGTAAAAAGAAAGGATGCTATTTCAAGTGAACATGCATGTAAAAAAAACTTAACGTTTTTGGATTTACATATATTAACATATGTTGGATTTTTGACCCACTTGTATACATTCTAGAATAGATACTACCTTTTAATCTAGAATATTCCTTCTTTACGTTCTTACCCATTTAGAGCATAACTAAATTAACAGGTCACTTTATCTCTACTGGCCGTATCTTGACTATTTGGGTTTAATATGCCTGTTTTGTGCTTGATAGTAATAAAATGAATGTTTTGTGGGAAGGGAGGATTATTATAAGGAACACTTGGCAACCACACATGAGTGGAGAACCCCCATGTCCTCTCAATCATGGGTAGCTTAGCAGATCCACACTAAAAACACAGCTTTTTCTTATTTATTTAACTGCACAAATCCCAAATCATTCCAAATTATAAGAGGCAGTATAAAAATAATGTTCTTTTTAGCAACATCATATGACCCCTTTAAGACTTTTTGTGGTCCAGGGTCACAAATATCCTTTATGTATTTAATCCCATTTTATCAATCAATGTCTTTGCTGCTGACCTTCGATGACATACTAAAAAGCAAAAATGCTTATGGTCAAAGCATAATGCTAAAGGTCAAAGATCATCGAAGAACTTCGTTTGAAGTATATCGGGGCCTTTAGTGGAAGCTAGAGATTACGGTTTATAAAGTTTTAAATATGTATATTTTTCTCACAAAAACACATCGATTCCCTTCAGGAGGCCTTTATTCACCCCCATACACTTTTTATGATGGATGGATGCACTTTATTGGACTTCTTTTGGACTATTGATAAATAACACCCATTTACTGCCATTATAAAGCTTGGAAGAGCTAGGACATTTTTTTATATAACTTCGATTGGATTTGTCTGAAAGAAGAAAGTCATATACACCTAGGGTGATGGTGAGTAAATCATGGAGTAATTTTAATTTTGGGGTGAACTATCCCTTTAAAGAATGATTCCATGTCAGCATATTAATGACTCAGAGAATTAAATGCACCATCAACCAGAGATGAATTTATCTTTCCACCCCTCTCACCTCCTCTGCTGGGCTGACTGCGGTCTCCTCTTCTGGCTTGGATTCCTCCTCCGCTTTCTTCTTCTCCTTTTTCTTCTTCTTCTTTGTGGTCTCTGTTTCTGCTTCTCCTGTGATTAATATTTATTTAATGTTCATCTGTATTTAATGTGTGTCTACAACACCAGTTAAGCCACAGTGTTATGCTGTATGGATGTTTACCTTCTGTGGGGGATTCCCTCTTTACTTTCTTTGCTTTAGCCTCCACTGGCTTCTCTTCCTCCTCGCCCTCTTCAATCTTCCTCTTCTTTGACACAGTGGGGAGTGTGGAGTCCCCAGATGGGTCGTATACCTTTACATCACTGGTAGGAAGTAAAAGAACAACTGTAAATCTAAGGCTGTCACAATTCAAGTTTTGCAAGTTATTGAAATAATTGCAATTAATTTTTTCTGTATCAGTAACAGATCTTACAGGCAGAAAGTCAATAAATAGCATATTTTATAAACATAATCTTTAATACTTTAATTTAAAAACAAAAAACAAAATATGAAGTATTTCTGAAAAAATCTCTGTAGCAGTCAAAAGTGAAATCACAGTGCGTTACATTCATAATGCACAATATGCCAAAGACTTTAAGCAAAGTATTTGAGGGCACTAACTGACATGGTTTGAAAATTACAAAAATAATTAACATGGAACTTTAACATTTACTTAATTCACATTTGGATGACAATCTGATGATCTGATGTGTGACTGGAATTAGTTATTTTTTTTTTACTAAAATTACTTATTGTGACAAGCTTCTATAAATCCTTGGTAAATTTTAATAAAAAATAAATAAATAAATACACATACACTAAAATAAGTCTAGAGTAAAATGTTTTTGTTTTTTTATGCTCACCAAGGCTGCATTTATTTAACCAAAATGGAGTAAGAACAGCAATATTCTGAAATATTACTACAATTTAAATAAACTTTTTAAACTTATTTCAGGATTTTTTGATGAAAAGCATCCTTGGTGAATAAAAGTTAATTTCTTTCATAAAAAAAAAAAATCTTACTGTCCCAAACCACTTTAATGGTAGTGCAACCCTCTACATTGCGAGTAAATTACTCGCATATGCGACTAAATCTTCACTCTGGGCGACTAAATGATGTCTAATATCAGCCAATGGCTAATAAATTCTTAGATTTTACTCACCAGTGTGTGAGTTGGAGGCTAAGTATAAGTTTAGCACAGACATATTTTCACTCGCCGACCACTGACTGAGCGCTTCAGAGTTTCTCTCTCCGTCAAGCGTTCTGCGCTATTTTTCAGTTCATCTCAATGGATGCGCAGCGCACCTGTAATTGGCGTACCGTAAATATATATATATATATATATATATATTTATCAGTCTGGCGAGTAAACAAAAAAAATGTACTAGCCAATGGCGATTCAATTGCCAAGGTGTTTGTAGAGGGCTGTAGTGTCAAGTGTTATTGTGAAGTACAATCTAAACATGTGGATGAAGAAACACTCACCTCTTGTGTTGATATTTATCAGCCCTTGCCAGAGCTTTTCCTGACCCGCTGATACGTCTGATCTAGGACAGAAAATAGACAAAACTATTTATCAAGGATTTATCATTCTCACTGCAAATGCAAACACTCACAAGTGTTGCTTTACTTTAGCATGCTTTCCTGTGAAAGAAGTGCTGTATACAACAACTGCATATAAAGAGCAAACAAAACCAAGCTCAGAAGAGATAGTGACTAAATGGCCCACATGGTTTTTTCAGGACTGTGACATGAAGCCATCTTCATCACCGCTTGCGACACATGATCAAAGATAAAAGGTACCCCATATCAACTAACCCCTTTCTCCTCCAGGTAGCGTAATCGCGCCTCCAACTTGGCTCTGTTTTCCACTCCCATCTCCGCATTGGTATCTTCTCCCAGCGCATCGTAACGGATGGCAAGGGCTGATTTAGCAGCCAGCATTCGGGAGATTTTACCCTTATTCTTGGCTGTGGTTTGCCCCACTAGAGAGGCGTGATAGATGAGGCCGTATTTGGGTGTATCCCGGCGGGTTTTCAAAGCACGGAACAGCGCTTTCTCTGCCCCGAGAATCTGTACAGTGGACGCAGGATGCTTGGCCAAGTTCAGCAGAGATCCTGAAGAGCCAAACACAAGAAAAGTTAACAAAAAAATGCAATATTAGACACTGGGTAGAGGTTTCATCAAGTAAATTAACACTTCCAATCACAATCCTTTCCTATCCCGCCCCCAAATCATGCTCACCTGCATGTGAAATGAGACGGGCTCCCACTAGTTCTCCCACCATGACTGTCAGGTTGGGAGCAATTGCCATCATACGATTCTTCAGATAATCATACAGCTGTGAGCGATACTCTGAAATTTCAATCACCTAGAGAATGAGAAAGAGAAAAGAAAATGCATAAATACACTAGAGGTGATAAGTTTTCTTAAAGGGTGGGAATTAACATTAACAATGGAACTACTGTTAAAACTAATTAATGTAAACCAATTAAAAGCAACAAGGTGCTGAAATATCTAAACTTCATTTTTATGTTGAACACACCTGGTCACACAGGTGCATGATGTTGGCAATGTCCTCCTCGGACACCTCTGTTCCCATGGAGATCTCTGCAGCTAGTTTAACCTCTGCCTCAATCTCCTCTGGCAGAATGTCAGACAAATCCATTGACGCCACATTTGTGCGATCACCTAGACATTTGAAAGAAGAAAAATACAGTTCAACATTACATTTTAAATATTTTTGTATACTATTCAAATATTCCTCCCACAAAAAATTAAATAAAAATTAAATAAAAATGTAAAACAAATCCTAAAAATGTATTTCTTATTATTTAATCTTATTTTAAATAGTTCAGCCAAAAAAATAAAAAAATAAAACAAAATAATACAATTTACTCAGGCCAATATACTGGCCAGTAACGACAGCCTGAAGTTAAAGTCTTAATGATGAGGGTTTTTTATTATTATTATTAAGACTTTAACTTCAGGCTGTCGTTACTGGCCAGTATATTGGCCTGAGTAAATTGTATTATTTTGTTTTATTTTTTTATTTTTTTGGCTGAACTATTTAAAATAAGATTAAATAATAAGAAATACATTTTTAGGATTTGTTTTACATTTTTATTTAATTTTTATTTTATTTTTTGTGGGAGGAATATTTGAATAGTATACAAAAATATTTAAAATGTAATGTTGAACTGTATTTTTCTTCTTTCAAATGTCTAGGTGATCGCACAAATGTGGCGTCAATGGATTTGTCTGACATTCTGCCAGAGGAGATTGAGGCAGAGGTTAAACTAGCTGCAGAGATCTCCATGGGAACAGAGGTGTCCGAGGAGGACATTGCCAACATCATGCACCTGTGTGACCAGGTGTGTTCAACATAAAAATGAAGTTTAGATATTTCAGCACCTTGTTGCTTTTAATTGGTTTACATTAATTAGTTTTAACAGTAGTTCCATTGTTAATGTTAATTCCCACCCTTTAAGAGGTAAATTAAAATTTTTGGTTGATCTACCTGATTTATTTCTAATTTTGTTTTCTACTTAATCTGCGACTTTTAGACCTCACCGTTTGGGAGGAAAACTGAAATTAAAAGTTTTTCTTTCCAACAAAAGGGAAAAGCATCTAACAGATCTGATCTAGACATTTTCATAAAATGTTTACAAGCGTGTACTAACCAATCTTGCGGACACTCTTGCAGTATGCCAGGTTATCTGTGATGATCTTGCCAAGCTCTGGAAAATGCCAGCCGTACCATTCCCTGCAGCGCATGATGTAGTTATTGAGCTCCTTATCCAGATCATCCAGCAGAGCTACAGATGTGCAGCAGAGTAAGAGACTGAACCAGGTGTATAGCCGTTTAAGCCACTTCCAATCTATAGTTGGGCTCAAGTATGCACAAATAAATAAAAATATTTCTTACAAATGGCTTGAACAATCATGGTGTCCACCTTGTCTGGGCTGAACTTCAGCTTGTACCGTGAAAGACTGGGAGGAAATATGACAAGAAAACCAGTCAATCACTGTGCAAAACCATGAATGTTGAGAGCAATGTGAATTTCTGCTCAGAGAGTCTCAGTGGTAGTGACAAATGCTGATTAGTATCCTCAGAGAAATCAGTCAGCAAGAAATAATCATTGACATAAATCATGAGATTTATTGTCGATTTGAACTGTAAACTAACCTGTGGGCCAAACCGAGAGACATGGCACTGATCTCTCTGGCAGGAAGACCTGTGATAAGTCCCTCCATCTGATTTCTGATGCCTCTCATGAGCTCAGCCACAGCAGGGCTATGCACACAGCTCAGGTTCAGCTTCTCCTGCAGAGAGGGTAACAAAGAGTCTCAGCTAAAGCAACTTACAGTGTAAAAACAGCAGAGAACTATAATAAGAGTCCTAGACCTGAACTACAATCTTTGCATATTACCAGCCCTGAAGCTTAACCATAAATCAACCACTACCAAATGATTCTTCAAGGGGTAAACACAAGCTCAGATGAGGTAGTGACAAAAAGGCTTCATGATTTTTCAGCAATATGACACAAAGGTCGTCATCATCACAGCTTGGAGGGTTTCATAGTGCAAATATCTTTAACATGATTTCATATGGAAAGCATAAAGCAAACTGCACTGGCTTGTACTTACATTTCCCGCAATATTTAGAAAACTTGCCATTTACCTTAATGACTCCTCCTAATTTAGCATCAGTGATGGCCAGCTGCTCATGAGCCTCTTTGGCCACAACTTTCTTGAGAACTTTTTTCAGACTTTTCCCCAATTTCCCCTCCACCATCGCCGTGGCCGCTGATATTGACATAAGAAAAGAAAATAATTTTAAATGAATGCGTTTTTATTTTTTGTAAATAAATATATTAATGTTGTTTTACATTTTAATCGTATATTTAGAATCAGATAAATGAAGTGAAATCTGTGGTCTCAGTGGTAGTGACGAATTACTGTTTGGCGACCTCATGCTTGAGTCAGACATACAGATACATCACACACACCACTGAATGACAGCCAAACAGCTTTGCATTCATAAATAAAGCACAAATAAAGGATAGCAGGTGTTGATGTTTCAATTCAGCACCTGCAAGAGCTTCTGTTGTATCCTGGAACTTCTCAAAGTGCTTCAGTTTTACACTGAAAGAACATACAAAGAGTGTTACTGATAATGCACAATTGAAAATAAAAATAAATGAAATATTCACAGACTAGGACACAGTGACCAAGATTTTTTTTTTTTAAATGTTCAGCGTTCCCACATATTTCAAACAGGGAAATGCTGTGAGATTCCTAGTTGTTTGCGTTTACCAAGTACAGATTTCAAATAGATTTAAAATGATAAATTTGTCCAAGAAAATATCTTAATTTAAGCGAAAAAGAAATTAGTCACCACAGAAATGTACTTATTTTATTCATTCCAATGACTTGTCTAGTCATGGACAACAGCATCATATATTTCCCGGTTTCCCATGAAAGTGTGAATGCTTAAAATTTGTAGTTCTGCCATAAACAAAATGCTTTCTTATCATGGACATTTCTGAGACAAAAACCAGTAGGAAAATTACATTCACAAAAGTACAACTCACACTTTGTTGGCTTTTTCTGGCGTCTCAAACTCCTTCCACAGGCTGTCCACCTGCTGGAGTTTCTGTTCATCCAGGACCTACACAAAACAAAAAGCTGATCATTAAATAAATATATCTTTCATGACTTGAGATGCCTAAAATTACCATAAAATGACCGACATGAGCGACCATGTGGACCCTTGTACCAGTAGTGACATGCCGCTTTAAATTGTACAGAGCGTCTTTAATAGTAGCATATCTATGTAAAACGGAATTTCTCGGCTATTTAAACATTTCTGACAACTAAATGATATTTTCCACGACTGACTGATTGAAAAATCGTCCTAACGCGAAGAACAGGCAGTGAAGAACTCTCATGAGCAGCCCCGAAGACACAACGTGGCTGTGCCGCATGACACAAGCTGACCAGTAACTTACTGACCTCACTTAAAAATCTGGTTAAATACATAGTTACAAGAAATTCAGCACGTACATTCACGAACGTAGTACTTAAAAGGCTTAACTTGCGACTTTCCGAAAGTCGTTGGTCTGATAGCACTGCTAACTACGCTGGCTAGCTAACAGTAAACCCAAAACCTAAGAATACTTCTGCAAAAAAACATCATGATATCAACTTTAACAACATACCAAATATGCTTACCTTGAAAATGGCATAGCCAGCGGCAGTTTCAAATAACACTAACATTTTGATTTTTTTTTCTAGCTCTAAATAAAGTTCACTGCCGCGCTCCCCACATTGAGAGTCTTCCGCTGAAGCGAGTCGCTCGACGTCGTCCACGCGGCGGTGCGCACATGGGGACAGTGTGAGCATGCGCAGTACTACCAATGAAATGTGCGCATGTACACTCTCGTCTGAACTAGAGGAATCTCATGTTGTTTTCATTGGCATTGCAAGACCACATATACAGACTATGCACTTAAAACACCAACTCCTTACTGTTCATGTTCAGATTTTCAGCTCTGTATGTTTATATTATATTTTAATTATTATAGGTTAATGTTGAATATCTACAATCCAACATAAAAATGGTTGTTTATGTACTATTTGATTTTTTTGTTATTTCGTAACCCTTTTAAAACTCTCGTAAAAAATATTGTAAAGTTGGCTTTGGAACAGTACATGCCTCCCCACGTTTCACCGCAGTATCCAACACTAACCTCGACGAGGGCGAATGGAGCCAATCAGAAAGAGCGTGATGAGAAAAACAACACCGGTTGGGTCAACCAAAGACATATAAATACCTAGACGCCTCATTGGCCGTTTCGGTCCGTTGCTGCGATACGTCAACGCGTCCGCCATATTGGTGCGGGCAAGAGTTCCCTGTAAACAAATGCAACGAACAGGGAGTGCTGCGGTTTTTCTGTACAAAAATATGACAACGTTTGTTTTTATCAACTGATATCAGTGGCTTATGATCTACGTGGTGTACAAAAAAAATCCAGATACTTAAAATCTCGATAGTGAAATTAGATATTAAATAAATTTAACTAAGGAATTACAAAAGCTCACACTTGTGTAAATTAAATATTCTCAAAAAGTATTTTCTGTGTTTAACCTCACCATTTTAGCTTTTCTTGTGCTTCAGGTCAGAACATACCTCGCTCCCTTTGAAATACTGGGAAAACAAATGCCCATCTTAAGTAATAATTTACCAAAATTGAGAAATGGAACAAACTGACAAATACAAATCACACTGGCAGGCTCCTTTCTATATTTTTATAGCACTAAATTGATGCAATTATTTACAGGTACATACTCCAAAACAGACAATAACAAAGATAACTGATGGCTTTATGAAAATACATATGTGATTTGGTACAACAACAGTTCAGCAAATATATTTGTAATATAGTATAAAGTAAGATGCAACAGTAAATAATATATTTACAGTATTATAATATTTTTATAATAATTAAGAATAACATTCAATAAAAAAGTAACAAGTAGTACAATAATATAATAGCATAATAATAGACTGATAATAGGGTATAGCATATAGTATGATACAGAATGCCATGTATGTATAATCCTTTAATTATAGTATGTAAAATACAACAACAACAATAATAATAAATGAATAATAACAAGTAGAATATGGAATATTCTTACCTGTGAAAAGTAATTCCCCGAGACCTATTTTCAATTGTGCGGCGGTTTGTACAGCCCCGAGCAGCACACGACTGAGGCATTTTCTCGAGTCCACTTATGAGAATGATGGAAAAGATGCCCGCACCAAGATGGCGGCGACGTTGACGTACGATCCAGCGGCCAATGAGGCGTCTAGGTATTTATATGTCTATGGGTCAACGACTCAGCGTCATGGGAAGCCCCGCCCCTTTTCCAATGACGCCAACGGCGCAGTGTTGTGAGTCTGCTGGTAGCAAAACCTCACATTACTGCATATTACAGTTCATTATTTAAATCAAGCGATCGTGGTCTTAAGAAGGGCTGTATATTGCGGAGTACCATGTCAGACACGGTGAGTTTAAACCTGTTTTATAGAATCGAACTTGTTTGTGAGAGGAAAACAGAAAGACAGACTTGTCGAAATTGAAAATAAGTGGGCCCATCTTTTAGCCTTGTCTGTGTTTTCATGGCTGGCTGACTATGTGGATGGGAAAGTCATACTGAATAAACAGCTATAGCGTTTTAAACCGTATATTGTCGTTGGTTCCGGAATTTCGTACATTAGTCCCGTTTACTGGGTTTATAAACTTGAAAAAGAGGCGAATTTCTTCCTCAAACCTTTCCCTTAGCCTGGGTGCTAACGTTAGTTAGCTGCTCTGGGCCCTGAAAGTAAAGTTCATGCTGGCTTGAGCTGATGGACCATGCTAAACATTTGAGCCACTGTTTATGCATTACTTTTGTATAATTGAATTATGAAAAGATGTTATATTTGGTCATGTTGTTCTATGTTTGGTGTTGTGGTCGCATTATCAGTCCGCGATGCTTTACTGTAGTAGGTCTGGTTGTATGTTTACAGTCAAAGCACACGAGCACAGCTCATCAGTTTCTTTCACTATAGAATGAAGATGTCAGTAAAGCACTGAGCAAACAAACTGCATCAGGCTGAACAAATTAAAATCAGATCTATTTAATAGTATAATACAGGGGTGGCGAACTCCGGTCCTGGAGAGCCGCAGCCCTGCAGAGTTCAGCTCCAACCCTAATTAAAACTGACCTGCCTGTAGCTTCCTAGTAACCCTTCAGACCTTGATTAGCTTGTTCAGGTGTGTTTGATTAGGGTTGAAGCAAAACTCTGCAGGGCTGCGGCTCTCCAGGACCGACGTTCGCCACCCCTGATATAATATATCCAAGAATTGTTTTACTGAACCCTCACCCATTCATTGCCTTGCATAGGATACAAAACAAGATGTCATATATAATCTAATGGCTCTCGTTTTGCTTTACTAGGAGACCAAGCCCTCAAGTGATGGAGGCGAGAAGAAAGATGGAGAATATATTAAACTGAAAGTGATCGGTCAGGTAAAGAGAGGCATACTTTTGCCAGTTCACCATGAAGTTCAGGTTATCAGATCCCATTTGGGTAATCTTGCCAAAATGTATGATTTCATTCCCTTTTGCAGGACAACAGCGAAATTCACTTCAAAGTGAAGATGACGACACATTTAAAGAAGCTGAAGGAATCCTACAGTCAGAGACAGGTGAGTCATCACTAGCACACACTTGATCAGTTTTTTCAGGGATTTTCTATTTTATTTATTTATTGAAATTGAACTTATTCCTATTATTTGCTTCAAAGCTGAATTTTCAGCAGCCATTACACCAGTCTTCAGTGTTGATCAATTTAATAACCCCATTAATGAACATTAATGTTAATGTCTAAATCAAAGCACTCAGGGTTCCTACACTGTATGGAATTTGATTATTTGTGATTTCCAGGTCTGGATAAGTATGGAGCATTATGTGTGTTTCTTTAGAGTCTAAAGGCCCGTTCACACCAAGCACGATAACTATAAAGATAACGATAAATATATAGTTCTAAAAATCGTTCTCAATATTAAAGAATAGCATAGTTCACACCACAACTATAACGATAACGATATCGTTGTGATCACTTTCAAAACGATAAAACACTGACAGCCAATCAGAATCCATCCTGCTGTAACGAGCTCAAGAATTTAAAGCGGCAGACGCATGTGCGCTTAGAATAAACAGACGATATCGTTTGCTGGTGTGGATGCTAATATCGTTATCTTTATAGTTATCTTTATAGTTATCGTTCTTGGTGTGAACGGGGCTTAAGAGTCTTTTTTTGAACTTCATTAATACTTTATGGATGAGGACTTGAATGTAGTGATAATGCCTTGTAATGTTTTTATCATTAAATTCATAGTTTAGCCAACATTATTATACTGTATAGCATATACTGCCAGAGTGCCAATATTATTTTGTAACTTATAAATTGAAAGTATTTAAAATGTATGTGGTCAGTGAAAGTGTAGAAGTATATAAAACATAATCTTGTAAATTAGCATTGCAGTTTTAATAACATGCTGAACATTGAACATATTTGTTTTTGGAGTTAATTGATTTGCATGAACTACAGAAACTAGCTACAATATTTCCGCAATTATTTGGCAACAGAATAGCATGCATAGTCAGGGTGATACATACACATTAACAGTTGGAATTTAAAATCATTAAACAGATGTTCAGTATAGTCTGAAAAATCTACAGAGGAGTCTGGAAAAGTATGGAATTTTGAAATGAAATGTAAAATGTGCTGTAGGAACCCTGAGCACTGCAGTAGACATGACATAAATTTAGATATTAGATATTAGATATTTTTTTCAGCCTCTTGCAGTTGTAATTTCCGGTTTTGATGTTGTTTGTTTTTCTATTTTATGCAGGGAGTACCCATGAACTCTCTAAGGTTTCTTTTCGAGGGACAGAGAATTGCAGATATCCAGACCCCCAAAGAGGTACAGTACATACTTCCATGAGTAAAACTGCAACAGGTAAATGGAAGAGAACCAAAATTCCCTATTGTTTTTGATGGCAAAGGCCATGCATCCAATCAATACAAAAACAAATATTTAATTTTAATGATATTTTTGTTTACACTTGCAACAAAACTTTTCCGACTTTTGGTTCACCACATATTATCAGATGTAAAATCTGGGTGCTGAAATGCTCATTTATATTATAAAGCTTTTACAAAAAGGTCTGTTTCAAATAAATGCTGTTCTTTTGACCTTTATTTTTATCAAATAATCCTGAAAATGAACAGGTTTCCACAAAAATATAGAGCAGCACAACTGTTTTCAACATTTATAATAATAAGAAATGTTTTTTTGAGCAACAAATCAACACAATTCTCAATCGACTGGAATAATGGCTGCTGAAAATTCAGCTTCACCATCACAGATATAAATTACATTTTAAAATATATGAAAATAGGAAAATGATTTTACATTGTAATAATATTTCACAATAAATATGTTGTACTGTATACAAATAAAATGCTGCCTTGGTGAGCATAAGAGACTTCTTTCAAAAACTTAAAATCTTAACGACCCAAAACTTTTGAACTGTAGTGAATAAACTTCATGCCCACTTTTTCTCCAATAACTGGATATCTCAGAATAATAGTGTCTAGCAGAGATTGGTGGGATGGAGTTCTCAAATATGCAAACAAGGCATTTTTAGCAATTATTATATAATTATTACTAAGTGTTATATTTATAGTTATTATAAAAGATCTGCACCACCACTTTCAGTTGAATAGAAATCTAATTCGGATTGCGCTCAGACGACTATTTTTTTCCCTATTGAGTTGTTCACATTAAGGCTTTTCTGACTGAGCTAATTAATATTAACTGATTATTATACTCTATGTAAAAGTAGCTAATTTCTGTTCTGTAACAGGATAAAAATAAACACAAAATGCTTTTTTTTTTTTTTTCCTCTCTCTCTCAAATTGTTAAAGAAATGGTTCACACCAAAATGAAAATTTGCTTAAGGCCATCCAAGATGTAGGTGAGTTTGTTTCTTCACTGGAACAGATTAGGATCACTTGCTCTGCAGTGAATGGGTGCCGTCAGAATGAGCGTCCAAACAGCTGATATTTCACACAACTCCAGTCCATTAACGTCTTAAGAACCGAAAAGCTGCGTGATGTTTTCATCAGCTGTTTGGACACTCATGCTGACGGCACCCATTCAGTGCTGAGGATCCATTGGTGAGCAAGTGATGTAATGCTAAATTTCTCCAAATCTGTTCAGATGAAGAAAAAAACTTACTCTCATCTAGGGATATGCCGGTATCAAATTTTAATGTTGCGATTAATTGCTAATGCTTTTATCACAGTATACAGTATTATCACGATATTGAAATTTAGTTTTAAAAAAAGTGCTGTCGTAATACAGTATAACAGGTTTAATAACTTTTTTCTTATAACAAAAATAACTGAACATTTTAATGCAATAAAGCAATACAGAAAAATGTATAAAGTTAAAAGTTTTACACAGATTAAAGTGCAAAAGAACTATAAAGACCAATAGGTATCCCTTTACAATAAGACCTCATTAGTTAACCTTAGTTAATGCATTAACATTCACAATGAGCAATAGCTACATTTGCTACAGAAGTTATTAATCTTTGTTAAAAAAAAATAC
>NW_015549647.1:1517942-1526893 GCF_001515605.1 Sinocyclocheilus anshuiensis
TTTTCATTGGCAGTTTATGTTAACTAATGAATTAACTAATGTTAACTAATGAAGCCCTAATGTAAAGTGTGACCGAACAATAAAGAATCAAAACACTTTCAAACAATATCTAGGGCATGTTGTAGTCCAGATTAAAATGTAAAAAGTTTTAAATTAAATAGCCTATTAAGTTTAAATATTTAAGTATTTGGCGCTGTGATGAACATCATAGCAAATACACAAATCTGAATGGCTGTTTAAATCATTTAAACACGATTCAGAAACAGAAAGTAGTGCAGCTGCTTTGTTTACAGGGTTTCAAGGCAGTTTAGCGCCATCTGCTGTCTGAGAGTGAAAGTGCGCTTTCATCCAGAGCGTCTCTCACATGTTCCGCCATGTGCTTCTCGTCCGCGCTTATTTACATCAGAGTGCGCACTAGTCTTTCACGCAGCATACAGGGTGTTGTGCATTTTGACCAGTTGATGGGAAAAGTATTCTTAAAATGCATTCAAAATTCGGAATAATTTGTAATATATAATTATTCACGGTATTTAGAAGTGCCCACGATAACAATACCGTGCATATTCATTACCATGATATATCGCAGTACCGAATACAGGCACATGTCTACTCTCATCTTTGATTGCCTGAGAGTTAGTGAATTATCAGCAAATTTTCATTTTTGGGTGAACTGTTCCTTTAAAGTTGCTACACGATAACGCATTAAAGCAGCATTGTTCTGCTCCTTTAGGCTAAAATTTGAAGCTACTTTTAGCTGTACAAGAGCATTAACAGTCGAATCAATCCTGCTCACCATGTCTCTCTCTCTTTGTTTCAGCTGGGAATGGAAGATGAGGATGTGATTGAGGTGTATCAGGAACAGACCGGTGGCTGTCGGAATGACTAGACCTTTATTTTCATGCTTTTTATTTTTATCTTAATTTTGTATGTATGACATGTATTTCATCTGTTTCCTTTTGCTGTCACCTCAAAGGGAAGCAGAAAAACCATCTGGATCAAATAGATAATCTGTCAGGCTGCTGCGTTTGTAGGAGTTAGGCGGAATTACAATAGAAAATGTTTTTCTAGCCAAATCCCACGTTCACTGTCCTCTGTCCGTTTTTGTGCTAACCCATCCCTACCTTCATACACATCTTTTAAAGGATTCTGGTCATGTTCTGCAATGGCACATGTAATGTTGTGTTGTGCCCTGAGCTGATTGAAAACAGTCTTGTTTATCTGCAGAGTACTGCTCAAAATCTTTAGATTATGCTATTGAATCCAATCAACAAATCAAGATTAATTTTTGACGACTGCTTTGGTATTCTTGCATTGTTTTCACTTTTATAAGTAATTAAGGCATTGTTCATTTAGTTGGCCATCATTACATGTTCTGTCAATCCTTAGCTTGTTCATTTAATTGGTTTTGACTCATTTTATACTAGTGAACACTCCTGCCATAATGTAATAGAAAGATTTTACATTCTGGGATGCTTATTTATGCACAATTGTTGTCTAGTGTTAGAAAAGTGTAAAATATTTGTTTGCTCTTCTTGCATGTGTCTGCAGCAACTGTGTACAGTTGTACCATAGCCTGTATAGGCACACTATGAATTGCAAGAGGGAGGTCACTGTATTGTGTTGTAAATGACAAGGTTTCTTTTTGCATGGTTTTGTCTAATGTATTAGAATTTGTACCCCTGTCTGAATCTGTGTTGTCACCTACTCTTCTGCCTGGTCTTGGATATTTGGCTCCCTTTTAGCCACAATAATTGATTTCAAAACCTGAAATTAATAGGTAACTATGTTGTTTGATTAGTACTCAGGGGCGTCATTCTCATACACAGAATAAATACAGCAACAGTGTCACTGGACTCATGTTTCTTTTCCTACACTTTTATGTTTTTTAATTCTATGTGAGATGGGAGGAATATTTGGTCCAGATGGTTTTGTGGATATCGGAGAATTATGACTTTGCTTTGTCTTGTTTTTTTAAATAAAATGTGTCATAAAACTGTTTGTGGTAAAGTGTGTTCTTTCAAATCTTGTAGGAAATGGCCTTTTGAATGTTCCATTTATGAACAATAGATGGCAGCAACACCTCTGCAGCAAGTCTTGGATAACAGTGATAAATCCAAAATATGTCCAAAAATCCATAGAAATCCTTCTTCATTAAAAAAAAAAAATCTAATAAATTAATAAATATCAGTTACAGTATATAACAATATACAAATAAGATATAAAATTCAATGTCATATAAATTCTCTTTCCCCACTTTCAAATTTATATATCAGACCAAGACCAATTTAAGGATAGTAAATGTGCAAAGTTATAAAGTAATAAAAAAAAAAAAGTAATAAAAGATTGTTATATAACAAAATGTATTAACACTTCCCCTTAAGAAAAACAACATCTTTTGTTTTGCTTAACATTTTTTCCAACTCGACGTTTTTTTTGGTACGTTTTGTTAGTACACAAAAATATACAATTAAATTGTATTAAATTAAATTACAATTAAATAAAAATATTTATAATTAAATTATTTACAATGAAATAATAAAACTGGCCTTGCAAAGTCAAACGGAGCTTTCCGTTTCCCACAACTTTATAAAACTAAAATACAAAATAAATGAATATATAAAACTAAAATAATAAATAAATATTAATTAAAATGTGATATTTTTTGTTTATAATGATTAAGTTTGTGGTGATATTGTGACTATAGGTGGTACTTGAAGATTCTGATTTGATCAAAGGAGGAAGAATTTGAGAACCAATGCTTTAATTCAACGTCATTTTCTAAAGCAATTAGTCAGAGGATCTGAGTGTTATTATAGGATTGATCCAATTTGTCTGACGTCGTCATGTATCAGATCCTGACCTGGACGCAGATGAAAACGGGATGAAAAGTCTGGAACTATACTTAACATTGTGTGATCATTTTTAATGTTAATTCTACATAACGGTTTAAATGTTCCTTAGACTGCAGCTCTGAAAAAAAATACGTTTTTTTTTGTTTTTTTTGGTAAAAGTAACAATATTACCTGTGATTCGGTGTGTTTCCAGTGTTACATTTAAGGAGTGTTTGAGGGTTGTGCTCTGCTGCATGTCAGTGTGGTGGGAGAGAGGGCCTTACTGTGTTATACAGAGAGATTGTTTATTTTAAGTGTCTGATTCCAGGAAGGGCCAGATATTAAGGCAGGAGGAAAAGAGAGAGAGAGAGAGAGAGAGTGTGTGTGTGTGTGTTAAAATGGAGGCGTCTGGGAGTGAAACATGGTGTTGGAAAAACAGCAATGGGTGGATAAAGTGATGAGAAAAAGAACGATACAAAAGCGAGAGGGATGGAATGAGGTTCTTGGAAAGTAAGGGAAAACTTGGAAATAATGTCCATGTGATGCTACATACAAATGCCTTAGGGTCTTTATTAAACAAGGTTGTGTTTTCCCCTTTGAGATTAAGTGGTTTTTCAAAATGTACCTTTAGATCAAAGAGTTTTCTTTTATCGTTGTTACAGTAGACTTGAGGAGGCTGCTGGGGTTGCAGTTTGTATAGTCAAAAAGTGTGTATAAAGTATCACACCAAGGCATTGCGTCCTAGTGTTCAAACATAATGCATAGAATTCCCATGAATATGTGTGCTGGTTTTTAGGCACAAAGTGTTGCCGTGGGGGCCTCCGCTATATCCGAACCCCAATGAGATGATCCAGTTTCTGTGCCTGGGATAGAGCACCTCCGAAACCCTAAACACTACCAGATGAGGCCTCGCAAAAGATGGAGGGCTGGCGTGTGTTTATTCGGGGGGAAGGGTGCAGATCACCTATCAGCTCACATTTTCATTCAAATTTAACTTGCATTTGAAGGATGCATATGTCTCTGTTGCATATGTACATTTTAAAAGGATCATATCATGAGGAATCAATATTTTCTTTGATTTTTGATTAATAGAGTTGTACTATGAAAGCATAATGCAACTTTTAGAGCTCCTCCCTAGTCCATAAAGATCATACATTCAACTAAACTGCAAAAACGTCTCGTTTTATATCTCTGAAAGTCAGAAAGATGAGGACATGATTCATGCATGTTTACAGTACATGCAATACCTATTTGGGGTTCAGAAACGTGGTCCAACCATGGAAGGAAGGTTACATATAATGTTCCTAACACCAGAAAAACTACTAATAAGAGAAAATTGTGTTAAAGTCTACCAAACATTGTGCTAGAACCTGCATTAGAAAATGGCTTATGGTTATTTTAACAGGGCCTCTAATCATTTCATGTGCATTTTTTTCATTTAGCAGACGTTTAAACTATAACCGTGAAGGCTCAAAGGATGAAGAAATCACCTAACTGTTCTGAATGTTTTGGTGCAGAAACCTTGACTAACACTATAATTGGACCTCAGGAGAGAAAATAAAATGATAACTTAGGAGCCCTTCAAGGTTGCAGATAATAGACCTGATACACAGAAAGAAAGTGTAACGCCTCAATCCAATATTTTTGGCACAGATACTTGCTGATCTGTACTGTGAGAAACTGAACTGGTGGAAATATTATGTATCAAGAAGGAATGTTTCCCTGGGCAACCCCGCCGTTAACTTCCTTTTCATATTTCTATCAAAGAGAGAGCACAGAATAGACAGCAGATACCTAAACCATCAGGGTGATCTGCTGAGACAGCTCTTTACACGGGTAAACATTGTTAACACCTTGAAAAACATAGGTTAAAGCTTTGTTTGTGGGCTGAGTATCGATACAAATTCAGGTAATTGTAGCTCAAGGGATTGAAAGACTGTTCCTATAAAGGGTGTGCAGTTACCTGGGAAAACATGTTTCTTTCAGGAGGTGGAAGGCACCTGGGACACACAATAGGTAACAGATTTCCACAAAAATGCTCATCACAGATGTACCTGTTAACCCAACAGGCTTGACTGTGGGCGGCCATAAATTGTCAATGCGTGGCCATATTCAGAGAACCTGAGGGATCTTTTGTTAACTGGTGTGGGTGTGTAAACAGAGCTTGGTTTAGCATCTTGTAAATTCAAACGTGCTTCTTGTGTCGAATTGCACACATTCGTTCACGGAAAATACATCTGAATTTGTCCTTACAATGACTTTTGCACTCATACATGGGTAATTCTCAGGAGGCAGTGGCATTTGTGGCTTCACTGTTACTGTTGAACTTTCAATAAATCATTTTTTTTCCACTTGTGGGCCAAAGTATCATTGCCCTAACCAGCCAGACATACAAAAAAGGGCTATAAATAGTCCCAAATATTTAGATTAGTGGTCAACAAAATATTACTGAATACTACTTTGAAAGTCGTGAAGATACAGCAACAGATTTGTTTTCTGTATTGTGATGTACATCCAAGTAAAACGGATCAACTTGAATTGGTCAAAAAAAAATAAAATTAAAGTGAAACATATGCATGGATGTATCATTCTCAATGCATTTAAAAAATGAATTTTCATTTCATGCTGACATTTCTTAAACTTTAATTTAATAGAGTCCTAAATTATGATTATAGTCTTTTAAAGTGTCAGTAACTTTAAGGCCAACCCTAAAGTGCTGCATTATTTCAGCCTCATAACTCTAAGTAGTATCATAAGAGTAAATTATGACTCTTAATTACCACTCAGTTTTGGTGTGCTTTGTATGAAATCACACATTATAATTTAAAAATTTAAATAGCCCATGACATTAGTCTCTAAAGCATGTCAACCCTTGTAAATGTCTTGGGGTTGAATGTTACAGGAAGTTAAGATCAGTGCAAAAAAATGTCTGTTAACAGTCTTATCTAGCAAATATCAGTGTCAGACACATTATTTACAGTTAGTATTTTTGTGCCAAGAACACTATTTCTTCCCATAAAAGAGCTGAACTATTGAGCTTGACAAGGCAATGTGTACACATTATGAAATATTGATAAAGACTTTATGAGAAATGTACCTCTGTTTGAACTATGTGGTCATTTTTTAAAATGTTCCCCAAATGAAGTCACAAAGATCAAATCTGTATTTTAAATGGGGAAATGTCACAGCAGGTTAAGTGCCAGGAAAAAAGTAATATTTAATAAGATTATTGGAGTACATTTTACAAGAAAATACTATTTCAGTTTTTCTATTTCTAGTTTCACGTTTAATTCAACGTGTTACTTGCGGTTTCTGCATATTTTTTTGTCAAATTTACTACCAATTTCTAAGTGAAAATTGTTTCTACATCAATTTTTTTATTGTAAAACTAAAAATACAAATGTAACATTTTCTCAAAGTTAAATTGATCAAATAATGTGACTAAGTTCAGTATCAGTTAATTATATCAGGATAAGAACACATGTAACACACAAATGGTAACTTTTCTTAAGAATGCCCCATATCTCACCTCAGTAAAACCACTGCTGTTATGTTATAAACATGTGTGTGTGTGTGTGCGCGCGCACGTTTTTGTGACATATGAGGCCACAAATTTGTATAATGACATGGGTATGACAGGTATTACAAGGAAAAGGTGACTTATGAGGACATTGCCCATGTCCCCATTTTTCAAAACGCTTATAAATCATACAGAGTGAGTTTTTTTGAGAAAGTAAAAATGCACAGTTTCCTGTAAGGGGTAGGTTTAGGGGTAGGGTTGGTGTAGGACAATAGCAGTTTGTACAGTATAAAAACCATTACGCCTATGGAATGTCCCCACAATTCACAAAAACAAACGTGTGTGTGTGTGTGTGTGCGTGTTTATGGGTTGGGAGCAAATCAAACAGTGACAGTTTACGCTGTTGTAAAAAATTCCATAAACCTAACCATCAATCCAAGTGATGGAAGTTTCTTGGCTGCACACGCTGTGAATTGAGTGCCAACACACCCAATCAGACACTGGGGTGCATGTACCCACACAAATAATCATATTACACTGGAAAAACAACTGCATGATCTAGTTACTTTGAGAATGTTTTATGGACATTGTTTAAAATACTAATTAAAAACATGTTTTACAGAGGCCGTTTTGTAGCATTATGGCTCACTGCCAAGTAATCATAATCCTGTACTATTTGGACACGGATGAAACGTGGTATTCCAGATACCAACAAGAATTCTGGATCCTTCTGGATCATTAGTGAAGTATCTATTCTCAAAGATACTGTAACCCACCCACCCCCATCACCCTCCAAATGCCCTTACAGAGAAACATCCCTCAACTCTCTGAAAAAAAAAAAAAAAGAAAAGAAAAAAAACACAGGAGAAGGGGACGTGGGATGGGGCGTTTCCCTCACCCTAAAGAATGAAGCGGTATCCAGTTTCATCTGGAGAGGAAGGGAAGAGATCTTATGTTTTGGTGCATCTCAGGGCTTCCTGTTGTCCCAGAGGCAGGGTGGCAAACTTCACACCATTCGTGATTATATCCTGTTTTTGTAGACCACTTTTATGTGTCTTTCTGTCTTAAGAGAAAGGTTTACTTTTTCACCATTACAGTCCCCCTTGATTCGTTTGTTCACCCTTATTCTGTTGTTGTCCTAGCTTCTCCGCTCTTAGATTCATGCTACAGACTGAAACCATTAATGGACTTGGGACACATGGAGGGCTACTCACTTGAGGTCTGTTTTTGTAGTAAATTATGCGGTTATCAGTTTCAACTACTTGCTAACAACTGTTTTGGGGGAAATATCAAAGGGTTGTCAGGGCATCGACATGAGTCACCATTTGTGACCCTGGAGCACAAAACCAGTCTTAAGTCGCTTGGGTATATTTTTAGCAATAGCCAAAAAAACATTGTTTCTAGTTTCACGTTTAATTCAACGTGTTACTTGCGGTTTCTGCATATTTTTTTGTCAAATTTACTACCAATTTCTAAGTGAAAATTGTTTCTACATCAATTTTTTTATTGTAAAACTAAAAATACAAATGTAACATTTTCTCAAAGTTAAATTGATCAAATAATGTGACTAAGTTCAGTATCAGTTAATTATATCAGGATAAGAACACATGTAACACACAAATGGTAACTTTTCTTAAGAATGCCCCATATCTCACCTCAGTAAAACCACTGCTGTTATGTTATAAACATGTGTGTGTGTGTGTGCGCGCGCACGTTTTTGTGACATATGAGGCCACAAATTTGTATAATGACATGGGTATGACAGGTATTACAAGGAAAAGGTGACTTATGAGGACATTGCCCATGTCCCCATTTTTCAAAACGCTTATAAATCATACAGAGTGAGTTTTTTTGAGAAAGTAAAAATGCACAGTTTCCTGTAAGGGGTAGGTTTAGGGGTAGGGTTGGTGTAGGACAATAGCAGTTTGTACAGTATAAAAACCATTACGCCTATGGAATGTCCCCACAATTCACAAAAACAAACGTGTGTGTGTGTGTGTGTGTGCGTGTTTATGGGTTGGGAGCAAATCAAACAGTGACAGTTTACGCTGTTGTAAAAAATTCCATAAACCTAACCATCAATCCAAGTGATGGAAGTTTCTTGGCTGCACACGCTGTGAATTGAGTGCCAACACACCCAATCAGACACTGGGGTGCATGTACCCACACAAATAATCATATTACACTGGAAAAACAACTGCATGATCTAGTTACTTTGAGAATGTTTTATGGACATTGTTTAAAATACTAATTAAAAACATGTTTTACAGAGGCCGTTTTGTAGCATTATGGCTCACTGCCAAGTAATCATAATCCTGTACTATTTGGACACGGATGAAACGTGGTATTCCAGATACCAACAAGAATTCTGGATCCTTCTGGATCATTAGTGAAGTATCTATTCTCAAAGATACTGTAACCCACCCACCCCCATCACCCTCCAAATGCCCTTACAGAGAAACATCCCTCAACTCTCTGAAAAAAAAAAAAAAAAAAAAGAAAAAAAACACTCTGAATATACATGCTTAATATGGAGCCAGAATGATCTCAATAATAATTCACGCAAAAGACGCGATGCACACATGCGTAACCCAATTCCC
>NW_015549647.1:1527640-1534131 GCF_001515605.1 Sinocyclocheilus anshuiensis
TTAAGTCGCTGGGGTATATTTGTAGCAATAGCCAAAAAAACATTGTATGGGTCAAAATTATCAATTTTTCTTTTATGCAAAAAACATTAGAATATTAAGTATAGATCATGTTCCACGAAGATATTTAGTAAATGTCCTACCGTAAATATATCAAAACTTAATTTTTGATTAGCAATATGCATGGCTAAGAACTTCATTTGGACAACTTTAAAGGCGATTTTCTCAATATTTAGATTTTTTTTTTGCACCCTCAGATTCCAGATATTCAAATAGTTGTATCTCGGCCAAATATTATCCGATCCTAATAAACCATACATCAATGAAAGCTTATTTATTCAGCTTTCAGATGATGTATAAATCTCAATTTCAAAAAATTGACCCTTATGACTGGTTTTGTGGTCCAGGGTCACATATGTTCAAACGAAATCAAGCCAAAGCAGCTTTTAAAAATCTAATCACTTTATTAAGTGAAACTGAAAAAGGCCTTAAACAAAATTAATCTGCTTAAATACATCATACATCTTTTGACAGAAATGTGATAATTTACAAATAATGAAATATGGTAATATTTCCTCCTGTACAGACTTCTCCACTAAACATTTAGAATCCTGTCAGTCACTTTCACATCGCTAAGGCCTTTAAAATGGCAGAATATTAAATTACTTCATGAGAGCTGGCTTGATATGGCAACATGGATGAATAAGCCACTCATGACCAAAGAACATTAAACGGAACTAGTTCTAAAATCTAAATAAATGGCCATGTGCAACCAAATACTAAAATATGTAATCTATGAGAAAATGACCAAAAATGTGGTAAAAAAAAAACAAAAGAGACATTCATTCAACAACGGGAATTGATCAGTACTGCAAGGCACAAGACTAAATTGCAGACATTTTTGGCTGCCATGGTGGCGTATACTCCTGATAACAAAAGTCATCATTAAAGTAGACTCATCAGTATGAAAGATAAGAGTTCTGCCATCTTTTCCATTCAAATCATTAGTAGGGTTTCCAAGGCTTAAAGTTTAAAAAGCATTTCGAGATTTAGTCCATTGGAGAAATGCATGTTCTTTGGAGTTGTGCTTTCAAAAGTGTTGGCAAAGTCTGGGCACTTTATAAATGAGAAAAGCATCATGCTGGGCTCACACAGCAGTGTCTTCTACCATCAGCATGGTTCAACGTAGTATGTGTGACCTGATAGCAGTTCACGTTTCCTTTCAATATTGACCTGTATTTCTCAAAGTTCAGTTCACACTGTCGTCTCGCCCTGGTTGTTGCCCAGCCGCTTGTAAAACCTGCGCCACGACTGTAGAGTTTTTCCAGACCAGATCCAGAATCCTGACGTGATTCCTACGATCATGGTCATGAGGTACTTAATCATAAACACAGTGAAATCCGGTGTCATGGGCGCAAAGTTGTTGGCCGGGCACGGCACGGCAAAGTGCTTGCACGTCTGCATGTGCCAGGTTTTTTCCCATTGTTCACGGAACGCTTGTTCGTAGAAGTAACACGCGATGACGATGGTAGCTGGAACAGTGTAGAGGACGCTGAAAACGCCGATACGCACCATCAGCTTCTCTAGCTTTTCTGTCTTGGTGCCGTCATGCTTCATAATGGTACGGATGCGGAACAACGAGACAAATCCAGTCAGAAGGAAAGACGTTCCAATGAAGAGGTAAACGAAGAGGGGGGCGAGGACAAATCCACGTAGGGCGTCAATGTTGTAGATGCCCACGTAGCATACGCCGGTCAGAAGGTCACCATCCACTTGTCCCAAGGCGAGGATAGTGATGGTCTTCACAGCAGGGACGGCCCATGCTGCCAGGTGGAAATATTGAGAGTTGGCTTCGATAGCTTCATGGCCCCATTTCATTCCAGCAGAAAGGAACCACGTGAGAGACAGGATCACCCACCAGATTGAGCTGGCCATGCCGAAGAAATACAGGATCATGAAGAGAATGGTGCAGCCCTCCTTTTTAGTCCCTTGAGCCACAGTCCTATAAGCGTCATCCCTGAACTTGTCAATGCAGATCACCTTATCCTCCAGCAAAAACCCGGCCGCATAAGCCACCGCCACCATAAAGTAACACCCGGAGAGGAAGATGATGGGGCGTTCCGGGTAACGGAACCGGCGCATATCCACAAGGTAAGTGAGGACCGTGAACAGGGTACTCACACAGCACAGGATAGACCAGATTCCCACCCAGAGCCGACCAAATCGGATCTCTTCCTCTTTAAAGTACATCCGGCCGTGCGGCTGTTTGTGTTCACAAGGGGCGCCGCAGTTTTTCGCCCCCAAAAACTGGTAATTGAGGTAGGAAGGGACTGTGAGTTGAAGGGGGCAAGTGAAAGCCTGACTTTGGCGTGGCGGATGCATGCGTGGAGTGAACGGGTCCGGTATATATGGCGTGGGGTCTGTCGTTGGGACGTCGGGGTCTGATTTGTTCTGTCCCACACAGATCTCTCCAGCTCCGTGTACGGGAAAGTTCTCACAGCGGAGTCGTTCGGGCCACTGGAAGCCGAACTTGTTCATGAGGGCCTCGCACCCTTGTCTCGCACGCTCACACAAAGAGCGACAGGGCGGAATTGCCTGTTCTAGAACTGTACACACTGGCGCATACATGGAACAGAGGAAAAACTTCAAATCTTGAGAGCACTGAACTTTGACCAGGGGGTAGAACTGGTGCACCTCCAATCCTGCGTCCTCCTGGTTGGTGTGTCCCAGGAGGTTTGGCATGATAGTTTGGTTATACTGGATGTCTGTGCACAGGGGGATAGATATGGGTTGGCAGAACCCATGGTCCGGGACGGAGATACCCTTCTCTCCGTGATACTGGGCGGAAGACAGTCCAAGCAGAAGTGTTGTGATGAATATGAGGCATGGACTGACTTCCCGTACCGCCATCACTGATTGCCTGGAAAACACAGAAATATAGAAAATTTTATTATTTATTCCTTACAACCAGTACTTATTTTAACTAGAAGTAATCAAATAGTGACTAGTATCTTTAACAATTTTACTAACAAATCATGAGATACTAAATTATCTATTCAATTAGTCACTATCCAAGTAGTGGCAAGCAACTGTTCTTTTGTTACTGGAAGCGTATCAACTACTAATATATATCAACTGTTCACTTCAGACAAGAATATTTGTTGCTAGTACCTATTATAGTTTTACTAGCACCTCTTCATTAGGTACTAATACTTATTCTTTAGTACTTGTAACCAATCAAATAGTTATTAGCATCTATTTCAGTTTTCTTTGTACTAACTGAATAGACACCTTTCTAGTAACTAATCTTACAAGTACAATTTTTAATTGTAATTATTAAAGTAGTCATTCTGACTAGTTTTTACATGTGACGAGTACGAAGCAATTGTAACTACTGAGAAAAACTAGTTACTAGTTAAATTAAGACAACCTAACAGAATTCGATGCCAAAATTTATAATTTGTTTCCAGAAATAATGGGAAACTTAAATTGCCAGTATAAGGTTAGTGACTAGCAGGAAAGTTATAACTACTAGTATGTAATAATTAAGTGCTAGTGAATAAATAGATAAACACTAGTCGCACTACTGGATGAAGTAATAGTCTCTAATGAACAATTAACTTATTAGTGAAATTGAAAAAGATCACTATCGGATTACATACTTGCAAGAAAATAATATAAAACAAAATGTATAGTAGCTGTACGTTTAAAGAAAAGATAGATTCGGGAAACTTTTAAACAAAGGAATGTTTCACAGACTAAAGTAGTGAAATTAAATCGATCAACACACACATAAAACTCTATACAGAGACTTAAACTTCATTCATTATCGCATGGAAACCAAACACAAACAAATGTAAACTTACTAGAATTTCCGTGTTCAGCGAAACTTCGGCTTGTGCTACAATGTGATACTCCCTGTGTCCGATCACTTGCAGGCTAACAAGGCGAATCACAAACTATCCTCCAGCTCAGAGTTTTGCGTTCAGGTATTCATGACCCCTTTTTCGAGACGACTCCACATATTTCATCATCAGAAATCCCAAACATCTGCCTCCTTTTGAGCTCGGCCCTCCTCTCCCTTACAACACAATGTAAGAAACTTTCTCCGCCACTCCTGTTGAATCTGCAGCTCTATCTCTGTAAAGTTGATACGCTGACTCCACATTGCTCCACAGTAATGATAAAACGGTTTCAAGCAGCCCTTCATTCACAGTCCCTAGCGATTCTCCGCGGGGCGCCTTGAAACCTCCTGCCTTCCGACCAATGGGAAGATGTGTTTTTCTTAGCGCAGCGTTCCTTATTGGATCGGAAGGAATATTTTACAAAAGTGTGGGATTGTAGCGTCTTCTTCTCTTAAATGAATCTTCTAATTGATTTTAAATGTGTGAGTATGTATGGAAGTAATATTTAGGAAAAGTGTGGGATTGCAGTGTCTTCTTTTCCTAAATTAATCTTCTAATTCATTTACAAATGTGTATTTATTGGAATCTTGGGGCCCAATCTGATCAAATGTAACAATTCTCCAGTGAAAAGTGAATATTTGCTAAGGTGATTTAAAATGTCTTCAAAATTTGGTCATGTTTGGAGGGACAATCTTTGTTTTTTTAGAGATCTGAGATATTCGAGTGCAAGAACTTTAGAAAGAGAGGTTTGTGTAGTAAAACTAATGGATTTATAGCAGTGACTCCTCAACTGAATGTGATTTCTGCCACATAGATCATAAAGCCATTTGATGATGAAGTGGGAGCTGGACTGAATTATTATTCTCAAACAAATATAAGAGGACATTCAACTTGTGAAAAGTTAAGTCTGGTGATTTCTAACCTGAAAATGGGCAGAAAGCCTGTGCATTAATATTTATGATAAATGAGAAATCTGTTTATGAGAAATTGCTGGCCAAGTATTGGAACCCATAGGCCAAACAAGTGACAGATTCCTTCTGTAGTGGCCATATTTATAGGGATGTTTGAGCTCAGAGATGTTGATAAATCTCAATGGTATGTGAGTCTTGTAGATTTATACAGCCAGAAACACATCTGATGATGAAACCAGGACAAACGCATATGAAGACACTGCAAAACACTTTTTTTTGTGAACCTCTAAAACTGTCTAAGCCAAAAGCAAAGCATATAACAGATTTTGGTGCGCCTTTAATTGAATAGGACAGTCATGTGCCTGTTCTCAAAAGCAAAATTAATCTGATAGCAATCTGAGTGAACCTAATTAGTGATTTTAAAGATATGTTTATCATTATGTTTGATCTTCCGCATCTCTGCGAGAAAGATATCTGGATTCAGTGTCTATTATACAAACATTTGTCTCTCTCTTTCACATTCACTAGAATATTTTATCCATCTATCAGCATTTCTTATCTCTTGCTTTCTCATGAATTAATTACACAAATACACAGTATTTGACTAGGCCTTCAATATCACTTCAGATTGATTCATGGATCTTGCTAGCAGCAGTTTGAACTCAGGGATGGGCTCACATCTGAAAGAAAGTCGCTCAAAGAAATCAGATTATGTGAAATGTTTTTGTGCAGATCTTTTAATAAAAGATGACATTTGTAGTCTTTAAGAATACATTGATGTGAAGCTAGTAACTGTTTTTGATATTACACCAGGCCATAAGAAGCGCTATATCAGAATCCCATTGAAAAGACTCAGATTATTCAGCTAAATCTGACACCTGATTACTTCAATGTTTATCTACTTTCTTTCTCAATTCTTTCCTCTCACACACACTCTCTGACAACAATTTGCCATTCCTAACACTGTATTGTGGCTTTCATGGTGCCAAAGAAGCATTTGGTTTTCATTTGCTGTGTGAGAGAGGTGAGATACATATGTTTAGCCTAAAATAACAACTAATGAAATTTAATGAACAGTAAAATAATTATCTTTAACAAAAGGCAAATCTGAGGATCAAAAACAGCTTTGTAGAGTAACCCGTTTCACACTAGAAACCATATGTCCTCTTTTTCCTGGATATGTCATGGTCGGGATGACTAAAATGTCTGGGTTTTGGCTTTAATTTCCTATTGACATGCTATATGGTTCTCATACATAATAGTGTATGTATGAGTATTTGCATTGCTTTGACTGTTCTCTGTATTTCCCACCTTATTGCGTGCTATGATTGATCGATTATGTATAATTCCTGCGCTCTATTGATCAAACTACTTTTCAGTCATTACCTTCAGTAAGTATGAAAACAATACAAAAACAAAGCCAAAACCTTTAAAGGGGTCATATGACGTTGCTAAAAAGAACATTATGTTGTGTATTTGGTGTAATCCAATGTGTTTATGCGGTTTAAGGTTCAAAAAACACATTATTTTCCACATAATGTACATTATTGTTGCTCCTCTATGCCCCGCCTTTCTGAAACGCGTAGATTTTTACAAAGTTCATCGGTCTGAAAAGCGAGGTGTGCTGTGATTGGCCAGCTATCCAGTGCGTTGTGATTGGCCGAATTCCTCAAGCGTG